>NW_019641644.1:153070-254994 GCF_000599845.2 Trichogramma pretiosum | reverse complement strand
AAAAAAAAAAAAAAAAAAAAAAAAAAAAAAAAAAAAAAAAAAAAAAAAAAAAAAAAACACACATACATACGGACATTTGTTGAGAATTCAATTTAGTTTACAAATATATGTAAACCAAATTGTCCTACGAGGTCTGGTTCAAAATCTCGTTTTCGAGCCTAAGATTTTGATGCCAGTTTTTTTTATATATACCTTATGTAAAATTTTGTTTACATGCTGATCAACATTAAAGAATCATTTTTAAACGTTATTTCATTATTTGTGCTATAACTGTTTGCCAAAACTTTCTTTCATGTTTTTAAGTTTATCATACTTTCGAAATCGGTGAAACACGCGCGGACAAAAATTTAAAAGAGTGTTATTTTGGCTCGTACAAATACTAATGATTTAAACAAGATCACTAGACTAAAAAAATTGTTTACAGAATCGGAACCATTTTATTTGTAAAAAAAAGTGACCCAAGTCTGCTATATTTGACACTTTACTTAAGATTTGCAAGTTATAGAGTTTTAGAGTTATATGTATTATATAAACAAATATTGCATCAACTCATGAAAACACCCTCTAATTGTACCAATAGCCAATTTGAGTCCTTTTGTAATTGTGGGCGCACCATGTCTATTCGTTACATCGTGTCTATTTTTATGCGTCTCTCTCGCTCTCGATATTAAAGTTTTGACCCGATCGCTGTCCCAGCTGCGTACAGACTTGTTTCATATTTCACTTTATTTATTGTTGCGAATCGTAAATATAGATAGACCTCGCGTATACGAAATTAGACATTACGTAACCGAATATAACCTTTGGCTAAGTGTATTTGATGAAAAAGTCCACGATTTAAAAATTTGGAGAAGAAAAAATCGACTTGTCAATTTAATAAGTAAAACTCGCTGGACGTTGTTATTGTATCAAAAATATTCGTAAGTTTGATGAAATCGATCAGCAATAAAACTCAAGTACGCAACGATGTACTTCAACGATCGATATGCATATGCAACGATCGATATTTATTACTATGACATCGTAAATCGTCGAGCACAAAGAAATATACATGCACACATGCGTGCGCACAGCGCATAATGTGTAACGTGATAAATGATGGTTGGTCGATAGGACCGATGGCGATGCATACATAGACTGCAGTAATAATAAGAGCGACATGCGTTTAACCGTGCGTGTCGCGGTAGTACGCAGCTACCTCGAAATCCTTTCTTCATCGTATCACTAGATTTTTTTTACTGCAAATCCGTGCTACATGGCTACTCGCGGATGACCTCTATAAGAATAATTGAAAGCGTCCGACGAGAGCGGCTCGATGCTGAGATAAAGTTGGCAATTCGTAACTATGCATTCGATGTAGATGTAGAGTAATACTTGTATATACAAAACGATTACAATAAACCGATGTAATTATCGATATAGTTGGGTGTTTGCTCTCACACAGGTGTACTATTTCGTTCCATACATTATATCTTCTTATTAAAGTTGAGTTTACGCATAATGTTGGTCTTGATTGTAATCGATTGAAACGGCGTGGCTATTTTTACGCTCGAATTCTGAGAATATAATGTTAAAGGTTTAGCGAACATCATCGTCTGCAGACTGCACTGTTTCGAAACTTGAAGATTATTACGAGTGTTATGAAAGGCTTTTTGAACGCATCATTTTCATCGTCTGAATACACTACTTGCAAGTTAGATCGCTGTACGCACTCCGAGATACGCCAAATGATCCTATTAGAGCCTACAAAAATATGTTCAACTCAAGCAAAGTCAAAGCCGCGAAGAGTACACTGTTAAACATATTTACGTTAGTATTATTGTAAAAGTGGAGAGAGCTTTTTTCTTTTACGTAGATGAATTCAGATGTGTGTAAGTGTTTTAACTCATGTGATTTGAATTTAATTGAACGATTTTTCATGAATCATAGCAGATCAAATTTAATGTGAATTCTTCAAATTAAATTTTTTTAATTCGTATTCTTTTGTATTCAGCTTTTCAAATTTTCTCTATTTTTAATGTACATCACATAGACATAAAACATCAATCATATTGAATTTTGAATTCAATAATCCTATTGTTGATACTTGTGCTTAGAAATAAATCTAATTACGAAGCATTTTTTGCCAACAACGATATTAAATTCCAAAAACCTGCTTCGAAGTGCCACAATTAAACCAAAATTCACTATTAGTTTTATTTCACATTAAATTTACATTAAATTTAAGGTTTCTTTCAAAGTGAGTAGGATTTTCCTAGGTTGACAAACTAAATCAGTTTATCGTCAGAATTTGACAAACTATAGGTGAGCAATTTTGAGTTCTCGTAAAATGATTTTGACATGATGTGTCATCAAGATAAAAAAGTACAGAAGCTAAAACATCTGTAATGCAGATTTAACGACAGAAAATTTGAGCTAAGTTGCGTCAGGCGCTGTAATAAAGTCACATTTTTGTTCCTCTCTCTCTCTCTCTCTTTCTCTCTTTCAAGACGCCCAACAACAGTTTGCTGCAACTACGCCGCTTATTGCCAATTTCCCGAACCTTTTTTAAGTCGTCTTTTTAACGATTCACGCGCACGTACGCCACCGTGTGAGTATGCAATCGCCATCGGGTGGCAATACGGCAGCAGGCAGGCGACTCGTAAAAAAATAAGCCTTTGTAATTTGCAAAGATTGTGAGGGAGGGGTTTTTTACAGTACACAGCTACGTAATTCATCTATATAACACAGATAGGTGAATAGAGTCGCGTATATAGCTGCGGGTGGAATACCGAAAATAGTGTGCCACGGCGCATTGTCTCGTGTGCGACTTCAACGTTTATATCCACTTTTTTTTTCTCTCCCCGCCCAAGAGAATACGTGTGTATGTGGCAAGAGAGCAGTAAAGATACCCGAGCGAGGATATATTTTGTTCTTAACCAAGGCGATTTTGCCACCGAGTTATAAAATATCGATACGTTACATGTAGGATAGTTTAGAAATTCGACAGACGAAAAACGAGCGCCTGATAAAAATCGCCGCGCAATCGTCCAAAACCGCAGCCGTTTCCAAGATCTCTCGTTGTTCGATAACACGAAAAAACATCTACGCTAAACTTGACACGGCCAAAAATCTCCAATTCCCACGCCGTTAATTTTCCAATCCATCGTTGTGAGACGTCGTATCCGAGCGCCTCGCACGCGCGCGATACGTATGTGCGGCATATAATTGTCGAAAGCCGTCGATCGATGCTGCGTACACGTGCTCTCGCAGTAGCTCTCGCGCACGAGTACAACTTCTCTCGCATCGGTATACCTGCGTAAGGCAACTCACTTACGTCAAAATATAATTTGTTTACCCGCGAGGTAAGTCGAAAAAAGTATGTCGCGTTTCAGCACCCAAAACTCTGGCCGCTGCCCGGGATTATTAACTTATCAGGATCGATGAGCGCACATACAAGAGTGGTAAAGAGAGAGAAAGAGAGATGACCGCCTCGAATGCCGGATCAATCAGTCGCATAATTTAGCAATTTGAAAATCGCGTGTTACAGGACATTACACCTGTGCACGCGCGTATCATTAACAAGTTTGTGCGTGCATTATGCGTACGTATATGCATATTCGTCAAGGATAATCGTGCATCGGCATGCGAGGGATTATTATAACACTGAAAAAAACGTCCGAGCAAAAGTGAGAATCGCAGCTCGAGAATTCGTACCCCGTATAGACTCGCCGTTGTGAACACACATATACAGGTATAGGTGCGCGTATATCAGCAAGGAAGAAAGCGAAAAGAGAGCGTCTAAACAAGTCTCGTTCTTTTTTGAAGCTGCAAAAGAGACTCTCCCGGGTGCAACACACTCTTGCTGCTGCTGCTGCTCCTGCACGCGCAATTACGATGCGAGAGAAACTCGGTCGGTTAGCTGCTGCTGCCGCTCGAGGAAAGAAGAAAAAAAAGGAATATGGAAAAGAGGAAATGGCTCGAACTGTAGCGATCGCTGCGCTGATGGTAGGAGAAAAGATAGCCGCGAGCGAGGAAGCTGCTAACCGTTAAGACACGTGAGCTACGTGTGCGTACACATTTATGCCGATGCCGCGAGTATAATAAATAAATCGCGCCAGTCGCTAAAAACGCAGCTCGACTGACTAGTTCTCTCGGAGCGATTGCCCCCTCGCATCGTTTTTGATTTTGAAAATAACTCCTCGTCGAATATTATTTTATGCAGCGAGACGTACATGTCACGACGTATGACAAACTCTTCTCCCTTGTTCTTTTTTTTTCGCTCGTAATAAAGCAATCAACGTTGAATACCTGCATATGTAACTCGATGCTCGAGTCGTACTTTCGATTAAAGATTTTCGTTATCGGTAATAAAGTTGCGCACAGCTCCGCGATCATGAATTACAAGTACTCGCGGTGCGGGGATATATTTAATATTTTGCTTGGTAATTCGCGAAAAAGAGAAGGTCAAAAAGATCTTTTTAATTCCAGTTATCAAGATATAAAAATGTGCAAACTTATCACCTCGGCGAAACCCTTTCAAAAATCACAACTCGTAATTTACAATGCTTGTGATGCATTTATTACTGCCATGTGTGCACAGATACATGTATTCACCACCTTTCACTCACCTCATTGTACGCGCGATGCAAATTCAAGATGATATGTATAATATATAAAAAGGTTCGCTGGGCTCCACGTGTGACGTTCGCATGTCATATTGCACGCGTCCGTGATCATGTTTGCGAAGTTTTTGTTCGCCTATAATAAAGCATAAAAGCGTTGAAGAACTTTCATACGGTCACCTTTTTCACAATTCTCAAAAGAAACGATCAATTGATTGAAATTTTTTTTTTAATTTTTATCGAGTACCTAAATGTCAATAACTATTTGTGACATGAAAACGTGATTATCAACCAAAGAATTTCAAATCTATTGACAACTAAATGCAGTCAATCCAGCAGTAATTATAATCAATGTATATTGTAGTTCTACAAGTAGAATATTGAAAATAGTGCAAGCCACATTCAATGTAAACGGAAATTTAGATTTTACAATAGAAATTTCGAGTTAAATTATAAATTAATTGACGAAAAAATTAAAATTACTTGTAATCCTAAAATTTTGGAACTTTTATTAATAAATAAATAAAACAAACATATTTACGGATTCAATTTTTTTATCCTTATTGTCTTTTTGTTAAATTCAAACTTAATTTGTATTACTATCATTTCTAATTACGATGAAAAAATTGAAACAACTTACACAAACAAAAATGTACTCTTTCCAGTTAATCATAGTTAAACGTCAATAACTATTATAAAATTAGAATTCATAAACTTCAGTTAAATATGTAACAGAACAAACACATAGATTATTAAATAATAATGTCACAAGAATCATACTTTACATTTAAACTATGTACGAATCTAATTCTCTGTAGCTTGAAAGCTTCGGTAAGATTATATCAAATAGTTTTCTTCTTAATTTAATTGATTTTTTTGGGTCATCCAAATTTTGCTCGTCCACATAGTAACGAATGACTCCTTCTAGCAATTTTAACTTGGCTTCGTTATTCAAATGTATGAAAATCTACAAGAAAAAAATAAAGTTATTAGTTAAAGTTAGTTATTAGTTGGTGCAAAATTAGTTATTAGTTAGAAGTTTTGAAGTGACTTCTGAAGAGAACATAATTATTTTGAATTTCATTTATTGGCCTGAAACGAATGTTGCTAGACAGTTTATATATTTTTAGAAAATACTATGATATACGTTGTTATTTATTTACATTTGAAAAGAATGCGGTAATATAACGAATAGTAAGTCGTGTATGGATTCGCATATTTGCTTTGAAAAACCGATTCGCAATATGTACCATACGAAACGTATCTGAGTCTTCTCACTGCGTATGCGTCATTAGGTCGTCTCTCAACTAATATCAACATCAATAGTAGACAATTCTTACTACGCGTTATCACGATTAGGTTAGGAGAGAGGCAAGAAATTTGATAATAAAACTATGTATAAATATACGTTACTCACTGGCTTCTGCAACTTCAGCTTCTTCTTTCTCGATTTCTTAACTACGCTGACATTCTCTTTATTGAATGACGCGTAGTCAAACTCATATTTTATCGGAAGTTGACTTGGGCTGTTCATTCTTAAGCTGTATGCTATTCAACGAGGCTGCTGTCAAATCTAAAAACTCTCGGTCTGCCGCTCTTTTCTGTAAACAAAAACACAATAGAACGAGGAGGGTTAACGAGGGTTAAAAAGCCATACAACGAAAACCGACTCGAACGCGATTCGCAACCTCTTACAGACAAACACAGACGTTCGATTCTCGCATAGAGTAAAAATTTCACCAAGCAGTTAACGTTTTATTCAACACCTTTCATGTCTATCTCGCAGGGAAAAATGAATTTTTCACTCGTATAATGTCGCGCGACTCGTATACATCTCGCATGTCTGCCGCCATGTATGCATCTCATCCGGCCGTTATCACTTCGCATGCTGAAAACTCGAGCGAGCGAGAGAGAAAACGGGCGCACACGACTCTTTCGGGCATCGAAATCTCGCGTGTAATGCATCTAACGTACAAAGACTTACATTGTAATGTTTGGTCGGTGAAGCAGCGACAGCAGCAGCAACAGTGTGTATTTAAGTATATACACAGAACTTCGTGACAGAATTATTTTCTACGCCGATAAAGCTCGAAAGTCCTGTGGAGTTGCCCCACGGAAAGAAAGAGAAAAAGAAGAAATCACGACGCGCTGAACACGCTCTTTACTACTCGAACACCACATACAGAGATCAGCACGGACGTCGATCGCAGTGATGGGTGTATTAGTCACGTGATGTAGAAAATTTGCGAACAACCAGCTTGCGCTTGTTACGACTATTCGGCATTCGGCATTCGCAGCGACTGCCTTAGCGTGTGCCTTTTGTCCCTTTTGGGACGCGCCACCTCACGGCGCATCCAATAAATCAACGGTGCGACGGCCGCAGTGCCAGTTTTGGGCGGGAATCGGAATCATCGATTTTGAACGCCTCTCAGGGCCGATTCGATCGTTCGCATTTTAACGTACATCAACATACAGTGATTAGTGTGCCAAATGTGCGTGCGAGCGTGGTGCGGTAGATTACAGACGCTCCAGCCTCGCTGCTACTTTTGCAATTATCGACGCGCGGCGTGGCATCGACTGCGAGGTACGGAGCAGCAGATACCTACGTACAACTTGCAACATCGCGCGGCGTAGGTATACCAGTGCAGATAGAGTGAGAGGGAGTCATAATATCAAGCATTACAGTCCGCGCGCATACATGTACACGACGTGAGAACGTCTTAACCCGTAAGTAATGCGTATCTTTATTTTCATTAATATACTAGCCTCATGGATATATGGTATTATATGTTGGTATAATTCGTTGCTCTCGCATACCCATGCAGCTCGCGAGATGCCTATGTATGTATGTGTGTGTGAGTGCAGGTAGTAGTGAATACACAACAGGAGCGCGCGTGCAGTCATCGATGCGTATTACTCTTTTATGTATGTATAATACACACGAACGCATTTTCCACATAGTCACTCGTGTAAAGTCATTTATATTGCGAATATTACAATATTATGTATTGGCGAGTTTTTTGCTACTGCTTCTCGCGCACGATTAGTCATCGTCGTCATGCAGAACGAGACTGCTCCGCGGCGTGCGATTTTATATTGGCTACTTGTAGCCGCGCGCATAAAATCACTGTGTTTGTGTGCATGTGTCAGCGTGTATCACGTGTGGACTGGCGAGAGACTCGAAGTTTTACGCTGAAAACGATGTCGATTGACCGTATGTGTGTGTGTGTACGCAACTCGATAAATTAGCCGAGCGTCGTATAAGTGTCGCTAGGCTCATCCGTGTATGCTTTTTTCTCGCTCACAAATGTGCGCCACGCGAGCAGTTGTCATTTCAATAGAAATGTCCCAATCATCGCTTTATAATACACATAATGTGTATGCTCACGGGTAATATCATTAACTAAGCGCTCGAACTATTTAACGACGCGCATAAAGATGAATTAATATCCATTAAAGCGACTCTAAAAGGCAGCCTGTGTATGCATAAGTGTGGTACATAAATACACGTCAGTCTCTGAACTTGACGCTCGTTGAAGTTCGCTACTGCGCGCGGTATGCTATATAGGCTACGCTGCTGCAGCTGACGGTTAGATGAGCCATGCTGCTGCACTCATGCCGTCGTTGCCTCACGGGGATTCTCACTTTTGAATTATTCACGGCCGAGTTCGAACTCGTTGTCTTTTTTTTTTGCAACAAAGAGCTCGCCAGTACAATCCTCGTAGTACATTGTAATGTTACAACCTTGCTGGCTCGTTGTATTAGAAAAAGGAGTCGTATTATCTTCGCTAATCGTTCAGTTTTTTTTACGACATCCTCGTTCCGCGCGGCGGGGACGTTAGGCTCGCGCGCGCGCGTGCAAGACGTCGTCGCTTCTCTGCGTGGGTGAGGATACCAAAACAACAACATCGACGGCAAAAAGAGAGAAGCCAATAAACGAGGACTGCACCTCTTTGTATACGTATACGCGAGATCCTTTAAAGTACTCGTGCTGCGATGTGCGTGTGTATGTGTGTGTTTGTATGTGTTGGCTGGTGGTCCTTGACAGCTCGCGCTCGCGCGCCCCAAGGTTTTTCCGGGAAAAATCGACAGCCGATGATGAGCGAGCGGCCGTTTTCTCATCGTCATTGAACCGCGAGTTGTTCGACTCAATTGGTCAATTAGATCTCACTTATACACGTGGTCAGTTTGTATATAGGTATATATACGGATGAGTTTTCCCGACGACGGCGACGCGCTTCGATAAACCGATGACTATTTATGGAGCTATTCGTTAAGCTGCGTATTCCTCTGAATCTGCTCGTGTATACGACTATGGAGCTCGGATTTTGCAGTTTTCAAAATTTTTAAAACAGAGAAAAAAGAAGAATAACTTTCAATTAGTTTTTCCGAGTTGATGTTTTAAAATTTGACACGGGACGAACAAAAGATGTACTTGAATTTTTTCTCCGTACAGCAGCACATTTAGAGATCGCGCAGCTCTCGGACGATCCCGCAAATCGATTAGCGTGCGCACATTGACGCTCTCGCGCGGCGGCGCGTCCTCCGGCTTCAAGCACACACACATACACATACAGTCCCATATCAGCCTTGGGTGATAATGCGCGCGTCTCAGCTCGCGGCGTCGAGCAAAGATGGCCTTTACATCCATCCTAGCTTTGTAATCTCGCTTCTATCTTGGCAGTGCCTCGGCACTAAAACGGATCGAGCGTCCCTGGCGCAGTTTCTTCGTTTTAACTTTTGTATCACGTGTGTGTGTACGTACGTAAAAAGATGTGCGAAGGAAGAGCGAATGTTCGTACAACATAAACGAGTCATGCATGCAGTTTATACACATAAAAAACGTGTGTCAGGGGACATCATCTCGCGAAAGGATGATTTTTCATTGTTCCACGAGGTGCGCGCGTGTGTCCGACTTTATTATTATACTTGCAACAACAACATCGTCGTCGTGGTCGTCATTTTGTGCAGCGCAGTTTGGCCTACATTATTTCGACGATGATTACGTTTTCCTTTCTTTTTATCCAGCTTTTTTTTTTCTTCCATCACACCAATTGTTTTTTGCGCGTTATCGTACAGTCGAGCCGCGGTGAAAATGTGCTGATATAGTATATAGGCCCTCTCGCGCTCACCAAGAGCATTTACGATTTCCTCAATCATCCATTGAGAGAGGCGCATAGCGGCGTTTTACGTTTTTCATTCGAGGCTCCGCTGCCGCCACCACCGCTGCTAGCTGCTGCTGCTGCTGCAGGCCATCATCGTCGTTCGCGCTGATAGAGCAGCAAGCGGAAGAAGATTTTATGGTTACCTACATAACGAGAGCGTTAAAGATTAACGATTTAATGGACGAAGAAGTAACTTTGACAAGACATAGGCAGCCAACAGCTATGTAGTGCAGCAGTACTATGCTGCCGAGGCTGCCAAGACGAGTTTCCTCAAAGAAAGTCGTCGTCCGTGCATCGAGGTAAATTTTTGCCCGAGTAATCTGCACTTTTTTTACCTCTTTCTCTCTCAATTTCGTCGTTGCTGTTGTTGCGCGGACTCATGCGCGATATTATGAAGAAGGCAACAACGACGTGTATACACGGTGTAGTAGTGCAGTTGTTATAGAGAAAAGCTACTTCTCGATCAGTCATAAAAGTTACACAAGGATGTTTTCCCGAATATACGTGAAAGGTTTTTCAGCGATTCCGCTACAAATTGGGATGTGTTGTTTTTTTTTTACGACCGGGCTGTGTGTCGGTGCACGCAAACTTTTGGTCTAGATCTCCTCGAGAGCTTCTCGGGAGGGAAAATTTATTAGCGATTTAAACCTACGTCTGTTATTGAACTGGAGTCGCGAGCTTATAATATGAAGAAACTCGCAAACGGAAGTGTAGACGTGTCTAAATGTGTATACGCACGACGTGCCTATGTGTCTGTGTGTGCATTAAAACGCGACGAAAAAGCCATAAATCTCGAGATTGAGATATAAAAAAATCGAAACATTCAATTAAAACGTCTTTTCACTTCGCGTTTGAATGCAAAATTACGTCGAGTTTAATCAATCGAGAAGGCCCCTGCCATATGAATATACATGTGCACACTCTAAGGCGATTAATTTTGCAACAGCTCAAAATGTAAATAGAGCGAAGTCGGGGCTTTACCCATGGTATACCATGCACTATTGTTATCATTGCGGCTAAATTCAACGCAACAGTGACCCCTATCACGCTAGCTTTAAGTTGTAAGCCGTTGGAGATTCAAATGCCATCGTAGCTCTCGCTCGTCTGCGCTGGCCGATTCATCCATTAAAGCTCGCGCGCGCGCAAATTTGATTAACAAACAATCGAGGCTCGCGCGCGTATACGGGTCTAACATTATCAGCTGTAGGTGTAATGAAAATTCATACGTACGCGTACGTGTGTGCAAGTGTGTATGTATGCGAGTGCACATTATGACGCGCGACATGAGACAATGGCCAATCGAGGCTCGCAAGCCCGATGAGGTAATGATTCTCTTTGTAATCTATCGTGGAATTAACGAACACATCGTCGTCGTCGTCTTCGTTTTTGCTTCGACATTTTTCGAATTACCCATGTCGCGATCGTTTTCCCTTTCTACGCTACTCGCTCGGGCTTTTGCTCTCTCTCTCTCTCTCACTCGAGCGCGTGTCGTGTATGTATAAGTCTGATTGATCGCCGCAACTCATTGATTGTCTCGTAAGCTATAAATCGCGGCTCGAGAAGTACGCGAGCTTACTTTATACAGCTCCTCTCTCGCGTGCAGCAAGCCGATATATAGCTGCGAGTATTACTCGCGAGCTATCCGCAAGAGGTAAGGGGGCATGAGTGCAGTCAGCTCGGGGATCGCACGAGAGGCCCCGAAGGACGGGCGGCTCTGCTTCTCACGTGAGAATTGGAACGCGCCGCAGCACACGCCTCGATAATATTAGAAGACGCAGTGCGCGCTATATACGCCGTATTGCTATATAAGCCACGGGGATAGAGTGAATAGGGCGACGACGACGACGACGACGACGCCTACGATACGTGTCCTGAGTACACAATCGGTAGATATATATATAAACACAACGACGACGACGATGGAGTGACGAAATTCAGCTATAAGAGATCAGCGAGCCTCGATTCGCTGCTTATTATTTTATGAGCTTTTTTTCTCGCGGATATACCATTACGATCGTGCTAGCTCATAAGGAGCAATCGATTTTTCTTCCAATTTTTTTGCTTCTTTTTTTTCATTATGATATTTTCACACGTTGAATGAAAAATGAACTCGTTTTTTAATGGAACCAACCCTATTTTCTACGCGTAAGAAAAGTAATAAAAAAAAAGGAGCAAAAATCCTCGAGCTATAGCCAGGAGAGAAAGTGGCGAAGGTTTATTTTATTTGTTAAAAGTCCTACTCCAGACTATACGACGGTGCGACGACGATCCTAACTCGTCAAACCTGTTTCATCGTACAGCTCGTCAAAATCCATACGCGTGTGTATGAACGGAGCTTTATAACGAAATACGCATACATCTAGACTCGACAATCCATCAAAAATTTTTCCGAAATAAATTCCAACATTCTATTTTCCGTCTCTCGGCGTCGCTTTACGTTGACGCGCGCGCAACGTCCTTAAAAAATTTAACTATCGAATATCGCCCGAGCCCCGCGAACCATTCGCGTTTGTACATATAAATATCTCTAGCCGCTGATAGTTATACAACTCGCGCACACATGCACACACGTGCTCTCTTTGCAATACAGGCGGTACACACAGCAGGCCCATAAGCAACACAGAGCAGCATCGCGCAATCAGTATCAATTTTTATCCGCGCAGCTCGTTGCAGCGGCGGCGGCAGCAGCGCTAATTCCAATCTGGGCATAAATCCTCACAATTGGCTCTCTCTCTCTCTCTCTCTCTCTCTCTCTCTCTCTCTCTCTCTCTCTTGCTATCCGATAAGAAAACGCGCTTTGCCTGCCACGCAACTATTTCTGCTCTCGAAATCTGCTGCTGCTGCTGCTGCTGCTGCGGTGGTGGCGGCGGCAGCGGGCGGCGGTGGCGGTGGCAATAAAACGATATAATGAATTTCTAATGAACACGCGCTCTGTGGAGCTGCAGCCCCAGAAGTTACATATACGCTCTATCCTATGGAGCACACATACATATAGGTGCACGCGTTGCATGTCTTGTCTCATTGTGCGCATGTGTGTCTATGCAGTGCATATATATGGGGTCTATCTCAAGGCGTGGCTAGAAAACTTTTTGCCCCGCGATAGATATCCTGGTGTCTGTTTTGTTGCTTGTGTTTGTGTGCACACACGCGGTGGCGACGGCGGCTCGGCTCGCTCCGCATTGGGCTCGCTGGCGCGTGCAGCACACATACATATACATATATGCACACGGGACTCTATGCTATGTATGTAGAGTCCGCTTTGTCATCGTCGTCGTGGTAGTCTTGTTTTGGTTTCACTTTTCGTTACGCGTCGTCGTCGTATGTATGTACAAGTCTTTGCGCCGTAATACACGAAGCGAGCTGCGAGTGCAGAATTAGAGAGTCCTTGCGACACACACACACAGACACACACACACAAACACACCAGCGCTTATAATAGCGTATTTATTATCTCGAGTTTTGAATCATTCCGAACGAAAGTGATTTTGCCCGAGCGTTTATGTACTCCGGTATACTCTCGTACCTACTACACTACTCCAAGCCGATCGGGCAGGACATAATGCCTCCCGTTTTATGCTCCGAGCCGCTCTTGCGAGCACTGTCATCTCGCGCCGCGAGGCGGTGGCAACGGCTGCAGCTTATAGTCCCGCGCTCGCGCGTGCTTATCGAGCGAATTCAGGAAAAATCCCTCAAACTTCGTGACTGCACAAAACCTTCCGAACTCCGCCTAACTGTATTTACCTATCCTCATCCCACATACGTGTTTACTACAAACATTTAATATACGTGTTTAATACGAGATGCGGTATACACATGCAAATTCGCGAATACATACACTCATACATACACGTATATCGACGTGTAGCTACATAGGCCCGGCTATTTTCCAGCGAAATGCCGATTGCGGTCGCGCGAGCCTCTTACGAAACCCCCCGCACGGCAAATATATAGAAGTAATGCAGCGTGCACTTCTCGTATAGGCCAGGGTAAAGAAGGAGAGCGAGAGAGAGAGAAAAAGAGAAGGATCTAGGAACGCAGCTGCATGTTGCACGCGCGCAAACTGCTCGACTCGGTCGCCACTGCTACCGCGCCAAAAAACGAACGCAAAGAGACTACGCCCACGCGAGAGATCGGTAATATTAGCACCCGAGTCGACCGCGCATAGCCCGGTGCAGCTTTTCCTAATTTAATGCGCCACTGCGCTACGCTAATCATCATCATTATTCTTATTATTATTCTTATTATTATTATTATGCATGCATGCGCGAGAAAAATTTATTGCAAAACAATTAATTTTTTGTCGTATTCTTATGTATTATAGGTATGGCTGCTCGTTTCGCGCGCCCGAGCGTCAAATTATAGTTACTTCATAACACTGTATATATGCAAAGACGAAGATTATATCGATATCTCTCGCGAACTCGCGCGCGCGCAGGAAATTATATTCGCGGTGGCTTAACGCAATGTTTATACAGTCGGACAGATTTATGAAATATTTGATAAAGGCAAAAAAGTCGACGTTGGCGTGCCGGCGCGTGGCTTAATATTCAATGCATACTTCCTCTCCTCTCGCGCTCTTTTTCTCTTTCTCTTTCACGTCTATTAATGCCCGGCAAGGCGAAAAATATATGTTTCCTGCCTATGTACATGCTCAGTAGATACAAACAGCAGCAGCAGCTAAGCGAAGATGATTGCCCAACTGCGCAACTACTCGTGGCTCGAGAGCTCGAAATATTAACAATTATTTATAAATATTAGCAACACTCGTGCCGCGAGTAATGAAGGCAGTAGATACAGCTCGACTCCGAGCTTGGGCCACAACGACGTCGTTACGCGGCGCGTAACAGGGCAAGGCACGTATAAGTAAGCGATATAAAGCAACACAACCAGTCTGTTATAGCTGAAAGATCCTTAGCCGCTGCAGTTCTTCTCTCGTTCCAATTCTCACGGGCGCCTCGCGCCACTGCAGTCTACTGGTAAATATAGTGGCATCCAAACTGCAGCTCGCGCTGCTGCCTCACAAACTATTACGGCGCGTGAGCGCCTTGAACTTTGTATTTGTAGCTATAATAGTGTATATAGGTGTACGCCTCTGTGCTCAGGCGCTATTAAAACGTATATATATAAGTGTGTATGTGTGTGCGCATATCTGCGGCATAAGAGTTACGGAACAATATCGCGCGCGCATCAGATGTATATTTGCCCTATTGCTCTTTCTCTTTGACTCCGAAGCGTTTGTATATGTATACCTATGCACACCGCCGACACTAACACACAAACACACAGCTCACATAGAGGTGCCTTTACTTTCGATTTTAATCGTCGCTCTTCACTGCCTGGCGCACACAGCTTTGCACTCGTTTGCACTTCCCTCTTGACTCCTTCGCTCTCGGGCGGCGTTCGGTTTCGCTTTCGTTAATTGCTGATTTTGTAACGTACGTATATAGTGTACACAGTACGTCGTCGACGTCGCGTTCGTGTTGCTCATGCTGCTGCTGCCGCTGCTGCTGCTGCTGTTGTTGTTGTTGTTGTTGTTGTTGTTGTTGTATTGATCTCTTTGCGCTATTTGTAAAAGGCCGAACGTTTTGCGCGCTTGTTTTGGCGTTATATATACATATCGCTCTACCACATGGGTGGAGTTATAATGCGCGGCTGTGCCGGACCGAGACATATATAACACACTAACACACGATTACATCGTAAGTGCGCCCAGCACCCCGCACACTACATAACTCCATTTTTTTTCAATTGTCGCGTACACTTATCCGTACGTACTTAATCACATAATGATGATAATAATTCGAGAGTTATGCGTTTGTGTGTGAGTACATTTTTCGGCGGCGGCATGCACTGTCGCGGTGCAGGACAGTGAAAATGTTTTAATGAGCATAATAATCGCTAATTTCAACTGTCGCTGCGATGAGAGATGCAATTACACATCAAAGCAACGAAAATTTTAACGAGCAAACAGCATCTCGTTGTTTTGTTCGCCTTTGCTTTTTGTTTATGTGTGGCACGACTTTCGATCTAATAACATATGTCTGTGTGAGTATATCGAACGCTCGACACACTCGATTTTTTTTCGCCGTCCCAATCGACGTAACCACGTGCTAATGCAATATCGCTGCGCGTATAATATAATAAATATAAATCCTTTCAATGGCAAATCATTCATTCGTCTAGTCGAAAGAGAGAGAGAGAGAGAGAGAGAGAGAGAGAAAGAAAAAAAGACAGCGTTGTGGCGCTAATTATCCAAGTCATTAATTAGACACGTGAGTGTAGCCGCGAGTCTTTATAAATGTGTCGAACTATGCTTGATTCGTGTATACGAGTAGGAAAACAGAGGTATAAACGCCCGTGTCTGTCATCCATCACTTTGGCTCTCCAAAGGAGGACGAAGAAAAAAAATGACGGAAACAAAGAACCGCATCGCGCCTCGAGCGAGCTCGCGAGCGCAGCGTATAGCGCGCGGAAAAGAAACGTCAGCTCGCGCGGCTGCAGTGGTGGCTTTCGAATCGAAGGCGTATCACACGACGATATTGTCACTTGCCAATCGAGTAGCGTCAATAATACACCATTGAATTCAATGCGCTCAAGCGAATTTCGACTTGGCATATTGTAATGATTTTGCTGTGTGTGTTAGTGTGTGTCACGTTGCGAGCGCGTGTATGCATAGGCTGACAAATAACTACAAACAGTCGCATTCGAACATGGCTTTGTCAATTTATGCGAAATTCCGTGGGCAACCTTGGACACGCACACACACAAACAGCAAGCAACACACGGTATATTACGATGCTGTAACACAGTCGAGTATACGCGACGAGAGAGAGATGCGTTGGCGAAGCATATAATAATATCGAGCGCGCGCGCGACTAAAAGTCAAAGAGAGAAAGACGGATTGTGTACTCTCAATATGCAATTATCCTCGGATAGCTATTCATATACGCGCGCGGGATCACAAAAGAAAGAAGCTGCTACGGTGTGCGCGTGTGAGCGTATACTACTATGTATGCATACATAGCGCAGAGAGGAACAAATGTCGATGCGCCTATATAAAGTGACGATAAAAATTTGATAATTATATAGAGGAGCGAGAGCGATGGTATGTCGATGCATGCGACCTATTACGTTGCGTGTGTATGTGTGTGTGTATGCGCGACGATGAAAAGACGCGAATTTTTTTTCAATGCTTTCAAGAAAACTTCATTGTGTGCCGAGTGTGTGCAAATTTCGTAACCGATCAAGTCTCGTAATGAAGTTATGAATGAAATTTATCAATTATTTTTCTCGAGGTGCCGAGGTGCGTTATTAGAAGGTAGAGAGAAAGAGAGAGTAATATCTCACAAGAGAGGAAAACATCTTTTATATTTGTGCACTAAAATTTACGCATACTCATTTCAGGTGAGGATGCGTAAGCGAGCGTTGCGAAAATAAAAAAAAAAACAAAAGAGCGTAAATCACGGGAGAATCGATGGAGCGGTACATGTAGGGCTCCGTTTATACGACTTTTCAGCACTTATACTTTGGAGAGAGAGAAGTTTTCCCGCGCAACAGACGGCACATCCGAAGAAATTAAGACGTCATCTCCGGTTGTATACGCACACGGAAACAATGATGTCGTTAAAAAAAAAAGGTACTCGTGTAAATATATATACGCACATGCGGCAGCACGAGAGAAGCGCTCTTACAAAGAAACAAACGCCGCTGCGAAATATATCATAAGCTCTCGCTCGGAGTCGTAACCCAAGTAACCATCAAGGCGTATGGATTCTCGTATGTGTATCGATCTTAGTCGAAGCCGCTAACGAGTTTTTTATTGCCGAACTTTGCTCGTGGAGAAAAAAAATATTGCTCAAATTCATCGTTAATAGACAATATTTCACTAGTTTCACGTTTCATCAGACCTCAAAGTATGCATTGTTTTTCGAGTCGGAACTCGCTTTAGCATATTAGTATCTTTTTAATGCGCGAAAGAGGAGTCTCTAAGCGAAGTTAACGAGCCTCGAGCCACAGCTGCGTAATTTGCAGGCAACCTTCATCTCGATGAGCGAAGGCTTCTCAAATAGTTTTTATCCAGGGAGTGCACGTATACGTACAAGTGGCATCCAGCAAGGCGTTCGAATCGCATCGGGGTTACGACGAAAAAAATTGGGCCCAAATGAGAGCCGCGCGCGAGATCGTCCTGCAGTCTTCGCGGCGCGCGCACACGCATGCAGCGTACAGAAACAAAAGCAACGACCTCGCCGCGAGAGACCGATCCTCGGTACACACCGAACCACGGCAAAAACAAGGGAAAAAATAGTCTCGCGCACACATATGGTCATGCACATGCATGTAGCAGCATCGAGAGGAAAGACTCGAAAGTTTCAGATAAGAAGGAAGAAAAAGAAGACGCGCGCGCGCGCGGGAAGATGAAGCTGCGAGTAGCGAAGGTAAACGAGCGCAAAGTGAAGGGCGAGTTTGTGTGTACGTTTGTGTGTGCTTTATATATAGGAAGTGAAGGGAAAAAAGGGGTATGACGAAACGTAAGGACGATCGGGCGAGCGTCGGTGAAATGATAAATACACGGCTTGCCCAACGCTGCAAACTGCAGCATGCACACTCTCGAGAGTGTACGTTATTCGGGGGTCTCATCTTGCCTTGACGCGCGCGCATCATCATGTTCGTTTTTCGCGCGGCTCTCGGGCGCGGTGAGCTCTCTTCTGTCTTCTGTGTGTGTATGAGTGTGAGCGATGTATGCGAATACCTTCTCAGCGCTGCAGCGGCCTTCTTTCACCCGCGCACTTGGCGATCTCTTGACGCGCCGCGCCGGCGATCCGATGAGACCTTGAGAAAAAGAGACTTCTTTCCTGGAGATCGCACCGTTTCTTCTTTCTTTGACCTCGAGGGAGCGCGAGAGAAAGAGAAAGAGAGAGAGAGAGAGAAAGAATCGCGTGGACTTCTGGAAGATGCAGCTTGCAACGAAAAAAAGACGAAGCGCCCGCGAAAAGTGATTGTAGAAAAAGTGAAAGTCCCGCCCAAGCCCCAAGACGTGACGTGAGCCTCGCTGCATGTTTCTGTGTGTGTGTATGTGTGTAAATATCCAATTTCTTGAAAGTGAATGATATGAGCGGCTTACATATTATGCGAAGGGACAGGCAAATTATATGTACACGCCCAATGCCAAGCTGATGGACTTATTACGAGCGAGCGGCAAGTCGGGCAAGCGCCGTTGCCGTCGCCGTCGCCTGTTCCAGTACATACATATAATACGTACCACGAATTTTCGATTTGCTCGTGCTAGCTTGCGAGGGTACGTTAACGCTTATTGAAAATAAACGATTTTACCCTCTCGCCCGACATCATATACACGTCGATATTCCGATCGTTAAAGGAAAGATCGGCAAAGTTTAAAGTATGTATAACGTTCCGAACGTGCGCGCGAGGCGTTCACGTTGGCCCCGGAGTACGTATATTTTTCGTACGAGTCGAAAAATGATTGTCTTTAATAAGCTCCAAGAAACGATAAAGCTGCACAGCTCGAGTCGCGCGGCCTTACGTCGTTGTCGTGTACATGTAGGGTTAAAATTCGACACCGTGGCTCTTACGCGCTCGCGCACAACGGGGCAAATTCGCACACAATCGCCTGCACCGCACACACGCGGAAAAAGGCCGAATGGATGTGCTTTCCTTTATTAGTTGATTCGGCAAATCAATTAAAAATGTACACGAGCTGCTCTCTTTGGACGCTCTCGGTACATATAAAACAATTTAAAGCGCGTCCCGAAGAGATCCGAAACTTTGGAGGCTTTAACGAAGGCACATGCGGCTATGGTACATGCTCTTCTGCAGCTCCTTGTGTGTACGTATTTTCTCTCTCTCTCTCTCTCTCTCACACACATATAAAGCATGTATTGTTAATCGACGTGTGTGCTGCGGGAGCCACGCCGCCGCCGGTGCGATGATCAGCGCGACGCGCACCGTTATAAACTGCACCGCGGTACTCGAGTACATACGCCTGTGCATTATGTACTCTACCTTGGCGCATTTATCTCTTTCGAGCTGTAGAGAGATGCAGTTGCAGGGCTTGGGTTTATTATATAAGCCGCGCCATAGGTGCTGTCAAAGCTTCGGCTGAGATTTTTCCCCCTATGCGCGATCCGTTCGAATGATTGCTTTTTAAAAATCTGCATGCGAGACAATTATTTGAGCATTTATATTATTAAATCAAATCTTTTTCTCTTTGAGCTGTTTTTTCAAATTTATTCTGATCTTTTTCGGAAAGTAGGAAGCGAAAGTCAGGTATAATTAGTGCGTGCGAGATTCGTTTTGTAAAAAAAAAATATAATGCGTAAATACGAAAAAAGCATTACGTCTTGCGCTGCGTATATGCGTGCACTTGACTTTTGCATAAATCAGAGGACCGGCGCAAGCGATATAATTACCGCGCTCGTAAGGGACAAGTAGCGAAATCTCGGTGTGTACGCTCTTTGTGAGAAAAAAAGCTCGCTATAAGTATATAAATTATTTCTGTGACACGCGAATGAGAAATTAAGAAAAAAATGCTCGAAGTAATGACAAACGCGGCACATCGATTATAAAAACATACACGATAGATGTACACATCTTACACACATATACAGATTTGCGGCGTGCTTTTATGCCATTGTTCGTGCAAGCCTACACGTAAAAATGTACCCGCGTCGTGCGGTGTGTGTGTGTGTGTGTGCTGGTTTATATCGACATTTGTAGCTCTATGGTAGCTCTCGCGAGATCTCTTGCGCCGCGGCAGCCTACAGACGCGCTTGATCAATAATAATCGCACGATGCGCAATTCTTTGGAGAACAAAATGAGGCGTGGATCGTCGTATAGTCGCTGCAAGCACAACACAGACACACAACTCTACGTTGTTATTATAACGTAGAGAAGCAGATAGAAAAAAGGATTTGCAAACGACACCATGAGCAAGAGAAGAGAGGGCGAACGCACGGCATAATTAGCGCGCAGAAGAATGCGCCAAACGCAGGCGTTAAGATCGCGACGAAATATATAATGAAAGAAACGAAGGAGAGGAGAAAAAAATCGTCAACAATGAAAAGCCATGTCAAATGGCAATCGGATGTGCGTGTGTGCATAGAAGAGATTTTCACTTCTTGCGCGTCGCGCGTGGCTCTCTATGTATAACTCGTAGTCGCAGCTTGCGAGCAGCTCATTGAATTTTAAATGACATGGGCTGCAGAGCACCGCAGCTCGGCGATCAAAGCGGGAGTGTCGAGAGCGCGATGATATGACGCTCGTGACAGCTAAAAAACACACACACGTACGCGTATTATTACATATATAGAATCGTAAATCGCAAACTTGGCAGATGACACGTTGCGATCGCGACCTATTGTCGCGAGGTATAAACGTGTATCGCTCGCTGAGCTCTTTGAAGCCTCGCCGCTGCACCCGCTCTCTCTCTCTCTCTCTCTCTCTCTCTACCTATATAGTCTCGTCATAAATGTATAATTGCATTTAAGAATGCACATTTATTCCGAAATGAAAATTCGGTCACGCGTATACGCGCGGATTTAATTGCGTGTCGATTTACGATATAATAACCATTAGAAAAGCGTGTCTTCGTAATGGTCTGGACATGCGCGGATCGAAAAACTAATCCGCGCGCCGTCGAATATTACGTCTCGTTTAAAATGATTTTTCGTTCGACTCGAGTGGCTGGCCAATAATACGCGTTTGTGCGCCCATATCGATCGAGATAATTACACCGGATCGGGAGAGGCGTGAAAAGTACCTCGGACACAATATGCATAAATCCGAGAATATGCGCGCAGCGATCGAGAGCTCACAGCTAGCGCAGTTCTTATTCTTGCTTAGAAAAATGGCAATTAAGATAAGACAGAGAAAGAGTGAGTAAAGCGAGAGCAAGAGACCTAGTAAGGATAGGAGCTAGCCAAGCAGTTGCAATCAAGCCGATAACATCTGGCACCTTTCGTATTTCAATATAATCGTAATCTATATTATTATTATTACTCGAGCGCCGAGCTCTGGCTGCGCGCGAATGAAAAAATATCCATTCGCAATGGAGCAGCTGGATTATCAGAAAGACCGGATTCCCGTTCATGTATATAATGTACGTTAGAGGTAGCAATATAGCTTAGAATATTCGCAACAAGATGCCTCGACGGCAATTCAGAGGCCAGAGCGTACACGAGCACAAACGCCGAGAAGGCAAGGATAAAAGGAAAAAATACCAAGTGGAACGTAAAGGAGGCTTCCTCTCTTTCTCTCTCTCTCTCTCTCTCAGTGGGCATCTCGCGCACACGTGCATCATGTTTAAAAGAGAGCCCCGAGAGTAGCAGCAGCGGCGGTGCAAAATAAGCTGCGGATGGCGTGTGCAACACACAACGGCGGCAGCAGCAGCAGCAGTAACAGCAACACAGAGAAGTGAAAGGCCCACGCCCGTACCTCGGGGCAATCATCGCGCGGCCAAAGCACAGCTCGGAGTCGCGCCACTGCCCAAGCTCTTCTCTCTCTCGGTGCGCGCATTTATAATAATAAATACGTGTATTTATTTCGACGCGCAACTGCGCACACAATTCCGACCGCGCGCGGCGCACAAAGAGACACGAAAGAGAAAAGTATGCGTGCACTCGCTATTTTCCTCGCAATCGAATGGTTTTCGTTCGTGTTGTGCATACACGCGCATGTGTTTGTACGCGGCCCGAGCCGCCTCGACAAATTTCGGGAGGCTACAAAAATCGTTGTGTACAGCGCTCACACTTGTCGTCGCTGTTTTTAAAAAGCGATATTGTAGCACGCGAAAATTAGCGCGGATTTTAATTTACTCGTGTTTCGGTGCGCTAATAACAATTTTAACGCCGACCTCTCACTCTGCTCTCGCTGGACCCGCGAGGAAAAGAAGCTCGCTCGTATTTTTACGATTTTTTTATGCTCGCGATTACCGTCGTTAAAATTTATGCTTGCACACAGCCCTCCGCATGGCGCACATGTACATAATGCGTTATAGAATCGCGCGTTACACGCGTGTATAATTTATATTTAATTCTCAGCTCTTGAGACGTGTATCGTTATACGATCGCCCGGGTATACGTACGTACATTCGGCGCGAGAGATGTGCGTTGTATATGTGCCCCGTGCTACAGTGCACGGTACAGCTCGTGCGTACGTGATACTCGCACTTTGGCGCAGAAAGCATATATCGTAAAAAAATTGCCCTCGCACGACGCGAGAACGTAGCATACCAAACCAATGAAACGAGCGAGAGCGAGAAAACAAGGCAAGGTGTATATAGCATATACTTTGAATATATTGTGCGTACTTGAACGTATTATAAGGACCTACTGCACAACGCTTGATCTTTGGTTAATGCACTAAAAAAATTAAATCCTGACTTGTAATAAACTGCCTTGTGATGGTTACTAGAGCTCTCTGCTACCAGAAGTTTCATTATATATTACTATCATGTACTAGTAACGCTTTTTTTAACTTTCATTAGTGAGCTATATATTCATTTTTTTATATCTACGTTTATTTGAAATCTGTCTCGATATAGACAATAATCAATATATGTCATAATTGATACATAGGGGTTACATATGTAAGGGTAGTTGTTATATGACAAAGCGTGCGTGAACTCACATCCAGTGATATGAGCTCTCATAATTTTGACTACGAGTCAGGTTTTGATTATAAAGAGCGAAAAATTAAACATATATCTATAGGATTTTGTCTTTTTTTTAGTCTTGAGTTGGGGAAGTCCGGGTTTCTTAGAGTCGCTATCAATATGTTTGGATGGCTTTCTGGTCGACGTTTGTATTTTTCGTTACTCATCTGTGTCTCTTCTCTGACAGATGGCAAGTTCAAGTCCCTTTGGATTGTCTCGTTTGTCACATACCATGGAGCATCGACTAACATTCGCACTGTCTTTGATTGGAACCTTTCGTTGACATCAATGCTCGATTTGCAAGCTGCTCCACACTCTTGAATTGCGTAGGTCTAGATCGGTTTGAGCAAGGACTTGTATAACAGTAGCTTATTGTCAAGGATCATTGCTAACTTTCTGCCGAGCATCTAATACAATTTCCTTAATTTTAGGCCGAGCTGTTTTCTATTCATCCAGATATGCGTCCGGCATGTCAGCTGCCTATCCAAATGAATGCCAAAGTATTTTACAGCATTACTTTCGTGAAAGGGATTACCCTTCAGGTAAACATTTGGTCGAGAGTCCTTTCGGAGGGTGAAGGTGATATGCTCCGATTTACTTTCATTGATAGTGATCTGCCATTTTTTGGTCCAATTTTCAATTGTTTTGAGATTGTTTTGGAGGTTTTCTGAGGCAGTTACTGAATTCGCGTTCGTACTCAACAAGGCAGTATCATCTGTATAGGTACACTGATAGAAATATCGGGGGTTTGCCACCACCGATTTGTTACCACCCATCATAACGTTGCAGGTATCCGAGCAAAAACAAACTATATTTTTTAATGGAATTCCTGCAAATAATGTTATTTAGCGTTAGGTTAGGTGGGAAGGAATAAATAAAAAAAAGAAAAAACTGGAATTACTAAATAAATTTCAACTATGATTATTAATGAAAATATTTGATGTTATCAATTGAAGGGCACCACTGCATGATACGGCAATGCAGACCGTCGTACTAATTTCATGTATTCGTTCGCGAGTTCGCGTCGACCGGCTCGGCTCGTCGGCGAGATGTGATTCCCAGGTGCGAGTAATTACATATGCGACGGACGCGGCGACTCGACGGTAAAGTTACGGCTTAAAGCTACCTTTACGCTAAAATCTTCGGCACTTCGTTGGGTCGTCGTCGTCGTCTCGTCTCGGTGTTTGAGAAAAGGACGAGCGAGCACGAATGCCGAATGTGTGTGAGGGGGGGGGGNNNGGGGGGGGGGGGGGGGGGGACAGTTCCGGCTCCCGGTGTATGTGCTGTGCGTATTGCCTAATCACTCTTGGTTATAATACTGTGCGTGTTACTTCCTGTACTCTAATCAATGTACAACCGAATAAACAAATTACTTTTCTTCATTTAGTAAATAATTATATAGAAAATAAACTACTAAAGTGTCATTCATTAATACACAAACAATCTCTTCCTTTGCTCTTAAAGAAGCCCGCGGTTCGTATTATTAACATTTTGGTAAGCTTTATTAGATACTTTTCAGTAAATATTATAATCTTATGACAATTTATTTATTCATATATTTCTCAATACAAATATTGATTTTTGAATAACTTTTTCAATACAAAAAAAACTATAAGTTTAAATAATGGATATTCATCCAACAAAATTAATTTTGAAATACATCAGAAATTTTTAAAATTGAGAAAATGATATTCATCTAACTAAATTTATGTTGAAATCTTGAATTTAATTGATTTACAAAAAAAAACATTATTTCTTTAAAGCAAATACCTTTTCAATTCTAATCTAATCAATGGTTGCGTTTCTTTTGCCCAAGCTTTCCAGGAAATGGGCTCGACACGAAGCAAAATTTAATAATTTGAGACGTTTCCACGTGTCATTCAGGTTTTTAACTAATCATTAAGCAACCAATTATTGATCAGGTTCCATTCACTCTGTATGTAAGCCAGGTTGCGCCTAACAGTTTCAGCGTCCATTGAACTTTTACACAAACGGAACTCTTCTGAAATACCAAGAACCTCGTTCCACAAGGCAGAGTAGTTCGGTGCGGTGGGTCCGACTCTTGATACTAAGAATCTTTCCTCGCATAAATTTCTTTTAATCATACACCAAGCGCTTTGACGTATTTCTGTAAGTTGTTCGGGGACATCATCGTGCGACCCATCGTGATCGCCTTGGGATACTGCAGTCAGTGAGGGTCCCATCCTAGCAGTTTGGACTTGCGCCATGCAATTTCCTCCGTTTCCTAGGCACTTCCAGTTGGACACCATGTGGGTACAACATCTCCATCGATAAAGATGTCCACTCCTGTACATATAAACTATTTCGCTCCCATCCGATGGAAAAAGCAATTCCAAAATATCTACGGTGTTTGCCATTATTAAATAGGGGTTAGATAAGATGTCGTGATTACACGCTGATTTCTTTGCGAGAATTCAGAGCTGCGTATCGCGCGAGAACGTAAACCCGGCCGATGCACCAAAATGTTAATAATACGAACCGCGGGCTTCTTTAAGAGCAAAGGAAGAGATTGTTTGTGTATTAATGAATGACACTTTAGTAGTTTATTTTCTATATAATTATTTACTAAATTAAGAAAAGTAATTTGTTTATTCGGTTGTACATTGATTAGAGTACAGGATGTAACACGCACAGTATTATAACCAAGAGTGATTAGGCATTACGCACAGCACATACACCGGGAGCCGGAACTGTCCCCCCCCCCCCCCCCCNCCCTCACACACATTCGGCATTCGTGCTCGCTCGTCCTTTTCTCAAACACCGAGACGAGACGACGACGACGACCCAACGAAGTGCCGAAGATTTTAGCGTAAAGGTAGCTTTAAGCCGTAACTTTACCGTCGAGTCGCCGCGTCCGTCGCATATGTAATTACTCGCACCTGGGAATCACATCTCGCCGACGAGCCGAGCCGGTCGACGCGAACTCGCGAACGAATACATGAAATTAGTACGACGGTCTGCAATGCCGTATCATGCATAGCTGTTAATATATTTTCCGAAGAAGGTATATCGTCTGTGCAGAGTGGGTATAATACTGGCCCAAGGACACTGCCTTGTGGGACTCCTGCTTTTGTTTCTTTTATATTCACTTTTGAGTAATTAATATCATTTTTCATATATTTATTTACTTACCGATTAATAAAAAGTACATTTAGATGAAATTTATTTTTAATTAAATGAATGGAAACAAAAAAATGTTACACTACGAAAAATGCAACTTACTTAGACTGGTTCTAAGCATAAGAGGCATTATGAATTGATTCTTGCGCGTAATGGTTTCTGGCCTTTTTATATTTTCTATGACATTTTCTGCTTTTGCAGTCATCACAAAAATAATAATTGAAAAATTTACCCTCATGAAAAAGTTTTGCAGTACAGGTCTGCGTTAGCTATGAAAACAGTACATGTTGCAAAACCTTCGGAAAAATCAAGTTTCAAAGCCTCCATCAGTACGCAACACCCCCCCCCCCCCCCCCNCCCCCCCCCCCCCCCGCCTCTATCCAAAGTGTACCAAAAGCGACGATTGAGGATCTGACAAATGGGTTCATTAGCAAATTGATTCATGAAAATTCGTTTAATCGTACATATTTTATTTTATTTTTAAATATAACAACTACGTGAATAACTTAAATAAACTAAATCGAGTATTGTCAATTGAAAAATATAAGAGCAGCTTCTACACCTTTCTGTTGCTGTGTTTAGAAAGGCGCTTTAGTAAATAGCATGATTTCAACTTTACAATGCAGTACTCGATTGTTCCTTCGCGATGGTCAAGCCAAGAGCTATTATGCTTAGATACCAGAGCAGCCGAGCCTTAGGTGTATATCTTATAGTACCTGGGCGGCAGATGACACCATTGTTATACCCGTATTGAAAGGACGGCTGAGCTGCCGCGTAGTACAACAAAAGCGCGGTAGCCTTGATACCGTTCGTCCGGCGTACTGATGTTGCTGCTACTGCGGCTTTATAATATTTCGCGACGACGGTACTTGTACTGCTGCCGCTGCTGCTACTCGTGCTCCGTTTCCAGAAACTTTTTGATGCTATCGCGACCTCGCTCTCTTGTCTCGGGGAATTTTTCTTTTTTATCATCCTCGAGCGCTGAGAGATACTGCATTTTTTCACCGGCCTTCTCTAAAGCAGCAATAGCAGCAGCACACATACACACATACACACATACACACAACAGCTCTCCTGTCGACACCTAGGCCAGTTTTTGCCCACCGCCGCCACTGCTGCTCCTCTCGTTGTCATATTTAATTAATTTTGTCGGTACCGCGCGCGGCTATTTTTTGTTGCAACTCCCACGGACTGCCGGCGGCCGCAGCCTATTCTGCGTGGTGATTGTAACGGTGATCACGAGAAGGGAAAAAGAGAGAGAGCTCGTTTGAACGAGCAATAGCTCAATAAACGACATCTAACAACGACAACCCGAGCAACAACCACTAACCCAAGAGCCAAGTCCATAAAGTACGGCAACTAGACCATCCTCGCATGTGCACGTATGTGTGAGTACGTGTACGTGTGTGTATATGTGCATGGATGTACATAAATTTCAAGCAGCACGCCGGCTCTTTCGCGAGGAGTGTATGCGCGTGTCGCACGTCTAATCGTCCGCTGCTAGATCGCTGGTAATTTCATCTCATCGACTCTTAAGCGTGCCCGCAGTATATACTCTTTTCTTTCTCTCTCTCGCTCGAGTGGTCGAGTAGTATACACGCGTTCGGTCTTGGAGAGGCCACTACTTGAGCAATTTATCGCACGGAAGTACATCTGTATGGCATACACACACGTGCACATATTTATGCATATACATACGCAGATGTATCCCGTTATCTCCTCTGAGCAGCACATCTTCTCTTCAGTTGCAGTGATTTATGTCAGCTTGCACCAAACGCGTCGTTGAATATACATATGGGTTGTGTCACGTCAACTGTAATACAACCAAAGGACGGAGTTTGAATCGAGGAGCGCCTGCTGTGCTCCATATGGCTAGGCAACGTTGGGAATACCATTCTAAATGCACTTTAAAGTTGAAGGCCTATTTTTCTGAAATAATTCAATTTTAACTGCGAATTCTGAAAAAGCTAAAAATTTTACACCGAAAATAGCCAAAAAGGAATTTTTTAAAGTCCTTTTAAAGTTGTTTACATTAAAAATAATCGCATTGAGAAATTTTGAGCATTAATTCATTGAATACATGAGATTTATCGGTTGCAACGAGATGAGTATAACGAGAATGACGACCTACATTTGGCTCTAAAATTTGATGTTTATGACCGTTAATATCGCGGTTTTCTTAATTTTTGCAAAATAAAATTCAAGTAGTACTAAGGTACAAAAATAAGTAAATACTGAAGTGCACTGCCTGTGGACTAATTTTGTTCATTGGACACGAATTCGGTCGGTATCGAACAGGTATAAGCATACGGCAGTCCGTGATCCATTGGACAAAATTTGTTCCAGGAACAGTGTATGCGTAGTAGTGAGACGTGTCACCGCTAGGTGGCATAAAGTAAGGAGCGTAATTCACACGGATAAAAGTGTAAAGTATGGCAGTTAAATCCAACTAAGAAACCGTGTATGTCGCGCGCCGGGCCGCTGTCAGCATTCGCTCATGGGCTCTTGAGCCGAGCACATCTCCCGGACCTCCAGAGAAGTGCGGCACTCTCGGTTACCCAGAGTCACCAAGACCCCAAGCGACGTGTTCTCTCCCGGATCACCGGAGATCACACACATTTCTCGGACTTTCAAAGATTTTACAACGCGTCGAGTTGTTCAAGGTTGTTGGCTGGATAGGGACAGTTTACTTTAATGAAAGTTAACTTTGTTTCTCCACTAAAAAATCTTCTCATTTACCCTTCTCATCTCTCCTACTTCCCGCGGCAGGTTACCCGTCACAAGTTACGGTCGGAATTCCTACCAAACTTATCAGTTGGCGCCCCACGTTGCGCCATTCGGTGCGGTGGGTCCGACTCTTGATACTAAGAATCTTTCCTCGCATAGATTTCTTTTAATCATACACCAAGCGCTTTGACGTATTTCTGTAAGTTGTTCGGGGACATCATCGTGCGACCCATCGTGATCGCCTTGGGATACTGCAGTCAGTGAGGGTCCCATCCTAGCAGTTTGGACTTGCGCCATGCAATTTCCTCCGTTTCCTAGGCACTTCCAGCCCCACGTGCGCCAATTGCGCCAATTGATAAGTTCGGTGCAATATCCGGCAAAGCTTATGCAATGGGGAACGGATAACCTGTCTACGTTTTAATGTTTTGTTAGCCCTGAAAAAGGCTGATTGATAGTTCTGAAAAGGACTGGTCTTTTTTACTTCTCCTTCGAGATTTTTCATCGGCATTGGCGATAAATTCAATTTTGGCGGTGCAGCACTCGAATTCATTAAACTTTTCTTAAATTCTCTGAAATCTGCCTGCATTCTGGCCTTGATATTGTTCACGTACTTTTTCATATTGTTGTCTAACTGATCAATGCCACGATCGAACTCTTCTCGTGTGACGTATTTTACTGCAACAAAAATTGATACAAATGAATTTGGCCTGTTCGCTCAAAATAAAGTATATTGTATTACCTGTATCAGTCTCTCTCTCAATCATTCTTCTCTTTATACATTGTACATGTATATCATATTATAGCATATTATTTCCTTATAAGTAGTAAAAAATAAATAACAAAAATCAAATAACTGCACACAATAACACACCCATATATATATACTCATATGTGACAAGCAAATACAAACATTATTTATTATGACTAATTATAGAAGGGCATAAATTGAAAAGAGCACCGCAAACTAAAATAATTTCATCTATTAAACTGTCACCGTTAGAATCAGTATACAACATATCTAAAGGTATTCTACCTGAGAGTATTTGGAATTTCTGTTTCAACCCACCTATTACTCTTTCCACGTGGATCCGAACATTGGCAATTTTCCTAGTTTTTTTCAAATCAAGAGGATCCAGCTGATTTACGCCTGACATATGAAAAAAAATTAAAAATTAAAAATTGTGACTTACATAAAACATAAATAACTAATATCCACTTATTTATACCTTTTGTAAATGCAGGTATGTATGTGGGGAACTGACCGTCTCTGTCTCCCCTCTACACGACCCTTCCCTCTGCGCGCCCCACTACGGGCCCTCGCATGGTATCAGTGTACGCTTGACCGCCAAGCCAGCTAGTCGCATGACGCAATAAAGTCGTCAATCAATCATTAGCGCCTTGATTATTTCACCTTCTCCTTTCTGCCAACCCTGGAGGCCTGGGGACCTCCTCGAAGTGACTTTACCTCGGCTAATCTCCTCATGTACAAAGATGCTCCAACAGTGTTCAGCGAATCTTCAATTAGGAATCCTCGGTCAGCTAGAACAACATCCCCTGGAAGAATATGATTTAGAAATCCCGAGTTTTCCACAATGTGTTTATCGCTGGTACGACCTCCCCAGGCTTTGGAAATAAAACTGATGCTTTCTTGTCCTGTAATGCCTATTAAAACTTTAATAGTTTTATGTTGTTTGTATTGAGACCAGCTCTCTGCGTTGGCCGAAAGATCATCTGAGTCTTCAATGAAAATTTCAAAGCAATCAATTATGACAGTGATGCGAGGAAAGGACTTGGAAAATATGGATTTTGCATTAATTAAAATATCTCTATCTGGCCAAGCAACTAATTTGGAAAAACAAACAGCCATTAGCTAAAAGATTTTCTAACTTTATGCTGAGATATAGATCAAAGTAAAAATTGTTTCTTTTACAATTTAATCCTCTAATATTGGGAATAGCCTAAAACACAAAAATATCAAAACTCACACTGCAATAGAAACAAATTTAAAATAATACTGGTTACTACTAACATATTCTCTGATATTGAACGGTGCGTTTTTGCTTCTTGTAAGAAACTGTGTAAAGATTTACTCTAAAATTTGATCCTTGATTCCTAAAAAAAGAGTAGACTAGAGTAGAGTACCTATAAGCCAGATCGGTGAAAGATAGATTTAAGCGTAACTTGATAAGGGTGAGTACAAGCTGTTGAAAAGTAGTTAAAGCACAAGAGCGTTTTAAGGGCATTAGGTAAGACTTGACTGTTTCATGAATAGCAAAAAGAGTAGGAAGGCCAGTGTAGTAAAGGGTTTTTTGATCATTACCAGTGAATGAAGATTCAACAAATTCCATATATCCAATCTTTGTTTCTAAATTTTCAATTATTTTATCTTTCAATTTAATTTCATTTTTTAATTCAGCAATTTCATTTTTCAATTTATCTACATATTCCTTTGTTAAAAATGGCTCTTAATCAGTTTGACTGGATTTGTGGTGAGTTGAATCTTCATAAGGATCCTGATCAATAATCATAGCGTTATTTTCTTCCTCCTCCTTGATAATTCCACAAACACACTTTCTTCAAAAAATATATTATTCACTTCATTCATACCCTTTTTTCAGCCTAAATAATTAATAATCAAATAACACTTTATATAAATAAAGGAAACTATGATTTAATAATTGAAAATAATAATAACATACTCTTTTTATAGATCTTATGTGGCAATTTAAATTTGCATAAGATTTTATTGCAAGTCCTATGCTGTACCCTAAATCTTTGCAAGGTGCCCAGTCGGGATTAAGCTCATCTAAAAGCTAAGCTGGTTTGCCTTTATTAAATTAAGCAGAAGAATCAAATAAAATTAATTTAAGAATATAAGTAAATAAATAATTATTAAAGGTAAGAAATTAGAAAATTTTGAGATTCAGACCTGTTATAAAGTGTTTTTGACAGATCCGAAAGTTTTCCATTTGTTGAGCTGTCAAACTGCCTCTTTTAATGGCTCGGATCCATGTTTCTTGCCGTTTTTTTGATAACTGCTGCAACTCTGGTGAATTTCTATATTTTCGCATGTTCATTTTAGGAAAACGATAAAAAGAAACACCAGGATCTCTCTGAGTATGAGACTTGCAACCGACTACAGCACACGTCAAAACCATTTCCGCATAATAGAACTGAAAAAACACAATTTTTTAAATAATTTTTTATTACTTAACCAAACAATTATTGCAAAAACAATTCATGGATCCAATAAGTTTAAGACCTCTAGTTTACGGTAATATTTTTTTTTTTTTTTACACTTACTATAAACTAATTACGAGCTAACAAATAATGAGCTTTAACGTGTAATTCAGACGGAGGCCCCGTTTGTTTTACCTCCAGCCAAATCAGCTGATCGCTGCAGACGGTCAGTGACGGTCAATGAAAACAGCCTATACACGTCTTGCAGCAGCTAGAGGCACGAATGAATTAGTTGATTCAGTGGATATAGTTAACTCCGGCACTTCCAACAAATCGAGCAGTATTTCGTCGGAGTTGAGAATAACGGGTTCAATAGTGCTCAAATTGTTTTCCACGGTTTTCACAGAGTCATCGACGTCAGTTGAACTTGCTATTTCGTTCGTTGAAAATGACCGCTCAAGTCGTCGAATTCCTTGTTCATAATATTCTATAAAAAAAAATTAGAAATATTAAAACCAATTGTAGCCGTGTAAATCTTTGAAGATATATTTTTAAGACAACTTCATTATAAAAAAAAACACTTTTTCTATGCTAGTTACATAAAATAAGTTACTTGCTTCTGCAGTTACCTGCACTTTAAAGGATTCCCAACAATTTTGTGGGGCTTTTTCTCTTTTCACCCACTTTTGGATGTGCTTGTATTCACTGCGTGGTGGATACGCACAAAACCATTGGTTATCCAATTCTTGCAACCAACTGATTGGAAGAAGCTCGGTAGCATTTTTACCCTTTTCCAACTTAAACTCGTTAAGAGACTCGTCAGAGGTTTCTTAATTTCGCAAGAAAAGCATCAAATTAGGGTCTCTAAAAAAGGTAATGGACGATTCGAAAAATTCTGCAAAAATTCAGACAGATTCTTAGAAAAATTTCAAAACTTTTGATCTGTGCATTTTTTTGTTTAACTGCTCCTATCTTGATATAGAAAATCTCAAAGATTTTTAAATAAAAGAGAAATCTCCATTTAAATGGGATCTAAGACCCATTAAATACAACTAAGCATAGGGAGCTTTATTATTAGGTTCCTGGAGACCCCAAAAAAATTTGGTAAAGATCCGTGACCCAAAGGTGAGAACGTCTCCTTGTAAGTATAGAGAGCTTAAATATTATCAGAAAACCAAAAAAAAATTTGGTATTAATCTGAAACCCGAAGGTGAAAAAGTAGTAAAGTTACCTTGTTAATTCATACGCCAGTTTTTGGATTTATTACAGTTAACGTTATAAAAACCATGTTTCACATATAATAATAAAACTAGTTTGTTGAAATAAATGAGATCGCGTGGTCAGCTAAACGTGCGCCCAAATTTTTTGTGCAACCCGGTATATTTGTTACTTCGTCAGGCGGTATTCGCGCGTCAGGATCGCGAGCTCATCGAAAAAGCAGCAGCAGCAGCGAGCGTGCGAACACGCCATATTATAAGATCTGCTGTAATACAGCTTCGAGCTCTCGTGGATAGCTCTACATGTATACTCGAGCTCATGGGTGGAGTCTCTAAGTAAGTATTATTGCTTAAGAAAATAGAGACTCTGCTGCTGTTGCCGTTGCTGCCTGTTGCTCTCGATGTCTTCGAGAATAGCCAAGATAACGAGTCCGAGAACAGCGCGCGACGTGGTACGCGGTCATATATATTGTGTATATATCTACGAGATGCTGCTATGCATATATGTGTGTGTACGAAGGAGATTCGATAAGATGCGAAGCGCCAAGCGCTGTTTTCTCGCTAGCTGGTTCAGGAGAAAGACAGACAGAAAGAGAGAGAGAGATTGAGATTGCCAATCGAAATGGACGAAGTGGGATTATTATATGATAAGGCGTCCTCGAGTAGTGCAGCTCGAGAGTCGAAGCCGCGTAGCCCAAGCCAAGCAGAGCTCTGCAGCAACAGGCCGTGAATTAATGAGCTGATTTCCATGACCGATTGCCAATGCCGAAGAGGCCTGTGCGCTGCACTACTGATACTACAACTGCCATTGTTGTCGCGCGTCATAGCAGTAGCTCGCGAGATCTCGAATACGAGAAAGCTCGCGTTCGTAGTATAGCAACAGCAGCAGCAGCTCGACGAGCGGCCTCGGAATGGTCCACGCGATAATTTTCGAGAAATTAATCGCGATTTATCTATGCTCGCGAGACCGCAACAGTAATACCGTTTCGACCTGGCCAATATCGCGTTGTTAAAGCTCCACGAAAGCACTACACGGACACACATGCAAATCCGGAGCGCCGCGCGATACATCGTCGATGAAAAACTGTTTTATGTTTACGAGCGAGCATATTGTATCTATATGCACTCGGAGGCTTCATGAAAGTTGCAGACCAAAAAAGGAAAATTAGTTCGAACGATGATCGTGCTTATATTATACACGCAGCTTTGCAAAAAGGGGGCTTTTTCGCGCGCTCGAGCGTCGTTATCGTTGGATGCCGATCGGACTGAAAAACGTTTTCACCTATGTATCTTTATACACACACACTCACAGGTATGTGTGTGTACGGCCCAAAAATAGGATCAACGCATTCGAACGCAACGTTATAACGCGTTAACGCGCCGCGGCGGGCTTACAGAAATAGAAAATCGCCAACTATATATCGCGCGCTCGCGCGTATCCATCCTGCTCATCTGTTTGCCGGCTAGCTTTGCCGATTTCTACATTCATGAGATTCCGCGCGCACTGGGGTAATGTGTGGTGCACTCCGCGGCCGTGCCTTATCTCGAATCTCTCGCTGTAATACATGAATTGCCCGCGAAAAATTTTCAATATACAAGGTCCAATTGTAGGTCGACAAAAAATCTCTCAAATTTCATAGAATCTGTGCATCGCTAGATATGTATAGCACGTATATGTATAGAAAAGTATTATTGTTATATATTGAAAAGTATAATGTAAGGCGATGATCGCGTCTACTGTTGCTGCTGCTGCTTCTGAGACCGGAAGATATAGGCCTTGAAAGCGGTACCTCGATTTTTTTTTGCATCATCGGCTTCTTTTTCGTGCCTGCTTGCTCTCTCTCTCTCTCTCTCCCTCTATAGATGTATATGTACGCGACTACTTACACAGGCCCTGACGCGCTATTACTGCTGCTGCTGATCGATTGTTTTTTCGATGAATCACGCGATCGCACGCGGCGCTACACTCCTACGATTGAGAGATTCTCAATGGTATTTCCTTGAAAAACCACGACTGCGGGACGATCCGATCCTTGTTCGAAGCGCTGCTGCTGTAAGCTAATTCATCGCCATTGTCGTACCATTTGCGCGCTCGCTAATTCGATAATAAAAAATCTTCGTTGTTATTGCACCGCTCGTGCTTCTATCTTTATTCTTTTTCGTTTTCGTCACGCTCCTCACTTGCAAGGCTCGTTCCACCAGAGCAGAAAATTTGTTTACTCTATTACACTCATATACACACACACACGTATATACCGTACAGCGAAGTGCATGTAACGATACGCGACAACAAGGCAGAGTTTTATCACGTGCGCGCGGCGCGCACGTTTGTGTCGTGCATTAATCACGCGAAGAAGCATTGCGGCCGCAAGCGAGCGCGCGCGCGAGCATATAAAGATCTGTAAATCTCGCGGAATACCTTGCTCAGTCATTCTGACAAATGGTAGATCCGAGAGATGTGTGTAATATTCGCGCAGCAGGTAGAATATATTGTGCTGCGCGCGTCTCCGCGTGTGTTTATAAGTATAATTCAACGAGATGATGATGATGATGACAACGACGACGACAACGACGACACGAGGATGACGATGGCACGCGTCGATTTTTTCAAAGTGTCGATTTCAATAAATGAATATGTCGTCGTTTGTATATTCCGGAGAAGATGTATTACTAAACGAGCGATGATCTAAACGAGACACGCTCGCTCGCCTCGTCAAGTCATGTATATAATTTTATTAGCCTCTCTTACGCGGCTCCAAGCGTAGGAAGAGCTTAAAAAGATTGCTATTCAGCGATCGTGTTCTATACGTGTAAGCGTATTTTATGTATACGATTTTTGCGGTAATTAATCGCCGCTTTTTTTCGCGTGCTTTGGCGCTAGCGCATCAGACAACGGCACATTTTCGCCAGCGATAGACGAATCGCACCGGTAATAATTCGAGAAACGGAAAGAGATCTTTCGCTCGTGTTCCGGGGTACGCCAAAGTTACGCAACGTCGAACAATGAAAAAAGAAAAAAAAAGAATCGGCATCATCTCTCTCTTGGTTAACTTTTCGTGCATCCGCCTCCTTATACAAACCCATTTCTTCTTCGTGTCGTTGTTGCCTTTTTTTCTTCTTCATTTGTTTTCAACTTCGTCATCTCCTTTTTAAAAAGCTGCTGCGCGCTCGAGCGACCATTAGCCATCGCAACATCTGTTGCAAGAAGAAAGAGCGCGAGGGAGAGAGAGAGAAAAAAAAAGAAGGAAGACAAGAAGAAATGCTATGTATGGCTCGACTTCACCACGGGGGTGCGATATATCTCACTTTTATATGTAGGTACACACATACACGTACACGTATACAGTTGTAGCCAAGGGCTATATTATGCACTTGCGCAATCACTTTGTCCGTTCGTTGGGATGCAAAGTATAAGAAAAAAAAAATGTAAAGTAAAAAAATGGCAGGCAAGGAGTTTACGAGATCGATATTAGGTACACGTGCGCGCGCTCAAGTAGGTAAACTTGCTTTATGACGATAATAACGCGGTGCTTGTGTTCGCGCGCGTCAATTTAAACTTGCGCGCGCCTAAGAACAAAGGATGAATCCCCCGGACGAAGCTGTGTGTAGTACAGCGGAGATGAAAGTAGATCTTTCTTCTCTTGCGTGCTTTCGCCATTATCCGTTTTTCCTCTGAATGGAAGGTGGAAAAGTATAGCAACAACAACAACAACAACAAAAACAAGCTCGTTCGCGCGGATTATTGTTTCACGCTTAGTGGCGAGCTCCGGTGCATATCAATCAAAAAAATTATGCCTAATAGAGTCACTAGTGCCAGCCATAAGTCAGTTTAATACACGGACAGAATAGCTGAAGCCTCCTTAGCTTAGCCTGGTACGCTTTTTACGCGATCAACTCGTGCGCTACGGATCCCGCCGGCTAATAAATCCATTGCGGCTCGATCGCGCTGTATATAACGAACCCGTAAAAGTCGATCGTCGCGCGATTCTATGTGTGTGTGTGTGTGTGTGTGTGAGTGTACCTGTATGTATGCCTGCTGTGATTCTATAAAAACGCTTGTCGCTCGAATTTTCACTTGCGCGCGCGAGCGCAGGACGTACGACACTTGCTCCGGTGAGTTTTCGAACGTAATCGGCCCTCGAGCTATAATCATCATCGGCGCGCTTGAGCGAGTCCGAGCGAGGCGAATAGTAGTCTAGTTTTAGCATCGGTCGGTCGTAGAGAGGCACAGCGACAGAGATGATGCCCCTGGGCTGAGAAAGGTGGACTACTACCTATTGAATATCTACTCTCGATTCCTAACTTGGAGTGCGAACGAGAGCGACACACACACACACACACATATATTGCACACATACACGTGTGCTGCAGCATACAAACGGACGCACAAACAATAATATATAACAGTACATACGTAGGTGGTGGCGTAGCAGTTTGCGACCATGACGACGACGACGACGACGCAGAGAGAAAGAGACCAGGAAATGGAGATCGATGTTAGAAATCTCTTAATTGATGATTAGGGAAATTGAAGTTACGATTGTGGCGCACGTACGGTGCGCCATTGGGTGTGCGAGTATGTGTGTGCTGCGGGGTGTGATAGATGTGCCTGTTCGTCCTTTATTGCCGATTGTTGTGTAATGATTTTGGCACTTTGCCCCGCGCGATGATGATGTTTTCCTTAATGGCTAAATAATCATCTTCTGCGAACGAAACGAGCCATAGACGTCGTGTACACGTCTGGATATAAAAGTGCCGTGTGAAAAGATCGATAAATTATCGGATTGTTCTTCTCGCTCGTTCTTTCTTTTCTGCAGCGAGCATGAGAAATTTTTTCTTCTCTCCGTAGAATCTATTAAATGGCAATAAATCGATATCGCGAGTATGTATACATTTTATTGCTCGTAATCAGTTCGTATTATGTCATAGCGATCGATGGATCGCGTGAGTGTAGCAGCAGCAGAGCTGCAAGCTCGTCGCAATAAATAATATAATAAACGCCTGCACGTATATTCTCGCACTCTCTCGCTAGTTACAATTTCGCGCTCGCATTTTATAGTCTTAATCGCAAAAAGTAACGGTACGTCAAAATTTCATTCCTCGCGTCGAGCTGCAGCAGCAGCTGCCGTGGTGATAAGGAGGTAAGGTTAAATCATTTCATACGTCCCACACGTGCATTATGAGCTCCTTCGTTGCGGCATATTTTACGACCTTTACTTTCTTTCCTAAGCACGTGTGTGTGTGTGTGTATGTATAGGAAATAGCTCGAAGCCTTTTATGGAACTCGCCGGAGTTTGATACATCGGACGTTATGCAAATCATATTTCGGACTGGAAGGATATCACGCTCGTTTCGGTTGGCGTGTGCGACCCTCTGGGCTCCTGCCAGCCATGATCCTATGCCACCGAAATCGATCAAATTTATCATTGCTACACGTATAGTACATAGAGGCACGTGGTGGAGAGCATCTCTGCGGAAAACTCGCGCGCGGCTCGAGCGCAGCGGCGAATTTTACATACAGCCCCGATATCATCGCGAGTTAATATAAATATTATACGGAGATAAGCCGCACTCACAACTCTGTCCGTCTCTCTGTTGCAGCTGGCACACTGTGTGTATGTGTGATGTGTTTTTCGAAAGTATATGCTATATATACTTTATGATAGACGAGTTTTGGATGCGCGCGATACGTATATATTTAAACTTTCTATGGGTGCGCTTTTTTTCTCTCTCCTCCGGTCTCGCTCCTACAGCTCGACGCGAGCTCGAGATCCTCTCTTCCGTCCGAGATTAATCTCGATGTGTAATACAAAACTTGTAGAGTATATACAATCTTCCTTTCACGCGCTTTGAGGCATACGAGTCAACGTGCCGGTTCGCGCGAACGCGAGTATATCAAAGCTCTTTCTCCCTCGCTCGTCCTAGTCGTCGTCGTCTCCTGGCTCTCTCGCCGTGAGTGCGTGAGAGTTGATTGATTGGACGCTGCCTCGACGCACATGGACGTGCATGTGTATGTGTGTGTGCGGCGATCCTGCACTCGCTCTCTTGCTCGCTCGGGCGCAAATTGTTATGCACACAAAAGATTGTTCAAAAGCTTTATTGCTCGATAAGCAGCGCGAGAAAAGTCGCGCGTGATTTACGCATTGATTTTCTAGCGCTCGCTCGACAAAACCCACGCGAGAGACTAAGAGATTATCGCCGTGGATTTTCCTTGTTCGTTCAATCTGTACATGGGGCATTAAGGATACGTGTATGTGTGTGTGTGTGTGTGTGCGGCTGGGTCGCAAGCCTCGAGGTGAAGATCGTAAAACATTCTGCTCAAACCTCATCGATCCATCAATTGGCGGCGATAAATTCCTTCGAGCGTCCGTTTTCGCGTCGATCGCTCGCGAGTACAAAAGCGATCGGCTGCCTCCTCCTCGATTTTTATATCGTACGTATCTGTAGCTGCGAGTGGCCGCCGCGCGTGCAAATGTTAGTAATAATCGATCGGCCGACAGTACAAATCAAAGTGTCTGTATAGCCCGCGCGCATCCCACCTCCCAAGAGATCGGAGCAACCCGCAATTCTTATAAGCATACAAATCACACGTAACACACCTCGCTAATCCATCCTTAATCTCCCTCGCTCTTTTCTCTCATATACATATACGGAGTCTTTCTTACGGCTCTCGAGGAAGTGCAGCTTTTTCTCTCATTCCCGGACTCTTTCGTATACGCACCCGCGTAAAAATTGAACCTATGTAGAACATTTTGGAAACATGTTGCTAATGTATCGACATAAAATGTTGGTGCAGTGTTGGAAACATGTTGGCACTAGCTCCGCAACATGTTTCCAATTGCTACTTTGTCAACATGTTGCCAACACCATCTAGCTGAACATTTTTTATCTATGGTGTTGCTAAAATGTTGCCAACACCGCATAGATGAATTTTTCCCACACGGTGTTGCTAAAATGTTGCCAACACGTGAGCAACATGTTACAATGAAAAAATCGCCGCCCATTCATTCCGACCCACTACGCGAATTCGAATCAAGTTTTGGTTTAAAAATGATGAGCACTGCGACCGTTGGGGCACTTGACGCAACAGTAATGTGCGATGTCTCGTTGGAGATATTTAGCTCTGAAAGTTTGATGTCGATTTCCTGGGTGAAAATTGAACATTTCAAAAAATCTCATATTACTATCAGAAAGCTGAAGAAACTTACCATCGAATCCACTGGTTAGTTTTTTTTAGATGAGTTTTGATACTTTTTCAACTACTTGGAAATCAAGTAATAAGCCGTATTTACGCAAAAACTTCGATTTTCGACCTCTAAATCACAAAAGTGAATTTTACATTTTTTTGTTAACGAAACTGCATGTTATTTTGCGATTGGACCATATACTAGGTATGAAATTACACAATTTCATATGATATTTATACCTAAGTATATGGTCCAATCGCAAAATAACATGTAGTTTCGTTAACAAAAAAATGTAAAATTCACTTTTGTGATTTAGAGGTCGAAAATCGAAGTTTTTGCGTAAATACGGCTTATTACTTGATTTCCAAGTAGTTGAAAAAGTATCAAAACTCATCTAAAAAAAACTAACCAGTGGATTCGATGGTAAGTTTCTTCAGCTTTCTGATAGTAATATGAGATTTTTTGAAATGTTCAATTTTCACCAAGGAAATCGACATCAAACTTTCAGAGCTAAATATCTCGAACGAGACATCGCACATTACTGTTGCGTCAAGTGCCCCAACGGTCGCAGTGCTCATCATTTTTAAACCAAAACTTGATTCGAATTCGCGTAGTGGGTCGGAATGAATGGGCGGCGATTTTTTCATTGTAACATGTTGCTCACGTGTTGGCAACATTTTAGCAACACCGTGTGGGAAAAATTCATCTATGCGGTGTTGGCAACATTTTAGCAACACCATAGATAAAAAATGTTCAGCTAGATGGTGTTGGCAACATGTTGACAAAGTAGCAATTGGAAACATGTTGCGGAGCTAGTGCCAACATGTTTCCAACACTGCACCAACATTTTATATCGACACATTAGCAACATGTTTCCAAAATGTTCTACATAGGTTCAATTTTTACGCGGGATATCGAAGTTTAGAATCCGCGCCAACTGTATATGCATAAATGTCTGGCAGCATACGTATATATGTAACGAGCACGAAAATTTCCACAAATTTTTTTCTTCTCTCCATGCATCCGTAAGACACGTGGAAAAAGGATCGCGGGAGGAACATCACGTACAGCTGGAAAGTTTTAGATCATATAGACGTGTGTGCATATGTGGCCCGAGGCTCGCTGCTCTCAGAGCAGCTCTGGAGCTCTGGAAAATAAACGTATCGTATATAGGATAGGTACGTGTGCAGTACGTAACATCGGCTCAGGGATGCTTAGGCGAGCTCGGCGAGACTAGCCGCGCGCGCATACATACGTACATACATACAACGACTCGTGATTGCCCGAAGAAGGGAAAGGTGTGGCGCGCGCACATGCATACATACATAGATACCCAGGCCGCCCAGTCATGTTGTGTAGCAGCTCTCCTCTGTGTGTATGTGTGTATGTGTTTGTTGCTTGGCTTATAGCGCGCTTAGGTTCCAGCTCCTCTGATTTATAAGGTTTAAATTCCTTTGACCGCGTATCTCTTTCTCTCTCTCGCTCGAGCTGCAGCCACACTGCGAAATGTTCGCCGCCGCTGCTGCACGCGGGCTTTCCATTCTCGTTGTGAGTATGCACACGCGCGCGGCGTGGTCTCGCGATCAGCGAGCTGCTGCTGCTCCTGCCTGGCTGACTGCCTGCGCCTACACGCGCGACAACGACTGCTGCTGCAGCTGGTTTTAAATCGCGCGCGGGTCGAGCCAGGGACCGATTAGAGAAAGAGTAAGAGAGCTTGATAAATGGCTGCAAATATTATATGTAAGGCCTGAAGCGAGAGGACGATGTGTCGCGCGCAAGTCCGCGATCGCCCGACTTCGGTAGAGTCCATCTTCGTGACTCGATTACTTTTTTCCACGAAATCGAGCGATTCAAATGTGCTTCTTACTATACATCTGAAACTTTATTAAAGCTTTGTTTGGTCCATAAGTTATAAAAGCTGCCTCGCATACGGCTCCTGCGTGTATAACGCAGCCGGCGATGTATATACGACATAAAGCTTACGATACAATGAAGCCTAGGATCGTTATCGCGTTGGAATCGCGCGCATAGCAGCTCCCTCCACTATACATCCACATCCATCCGCGCAGCAGCAGCAGCAGCAATCGATATCAATCGCTGCTAATCGAAAAAAAAACGTCTGCGCGCAAGTTGTAAGCGTAGTTAAATACTCATACACACACACAGAGACTCGCAGAGATCTAAAGCTATATAAAAGAGAACTGAATGCTCGAACGTGACCCACAATTCGGAACAACAATCGCTATATGTATATTGAGTGTGTGCATAGGCGATCGAGAAGCGGTGGTATGGCGATCGCTCGTCGAGCTCTGGCGCGCGCACATAGATCGCGTAGCGTACATACGCGGCGTCCTTGGGCTGCTCACGAGGAGGGCGTTTAGCGAAATAATTAATAGAAGGCTACGTTGCAGCAGCAGCGGCGCAATAATCTGCAGCGGCCGATCCGCATATAAGCTCCCGCGCAAGCCGCGGCGGCCCCCGATCTATCTTTCGCTATATAATATTCGTTCCCTCGTTGCGCTCGACCGGAACATCAACTACTGCGCGCGCCTATACTGCTATAATGTATATATAAATCGAATGGAGCGAGTAACTGGGGCGGAGTTCGGTTGCATCATGTATGAGACTGCCGCCACCGCTGCTTTATCGCCGCGCGCGCGCGCTGCATAGCATATACAATGGCTTTTTGTATTGGACCGCTGCTGCTGCCGCCGCTTCGATGTGTTTGCAATATATGCATGTGGCAGCTCGCTCGCGCGCGAACCTCGTTTTCATATCCGTGTCAGACGTTGTGGCTCTCGACGTACGATATAATACAGCACTCGACTTGTACGTGTGTGCGTGTGTATGTACGCGAGGCACTTGGACAGCTTCTTGCCAATTCGGAATGCTCGACTTTCTATAAACAAATTCAAGTCCGATGCGCGTTTTCGCGACGACGATTTTTCTCTCTTTATATACGCACACGCCCGACTACGTATAACGTACCATCTCGTACATAGCCCAGAAACGAATTACACTTTCGCATCTAGTCGTCCGCGCTGGCCTCGTCGTAAAACGTCCTATACGTCTCTTCTAGCATTGTGCTCGCAGCAGCTTACTCGCGTGTGTCGTTACATTAGAGGGACTAGATCGACGCATAGAACAGCTTGTGCTGCACGGCTCTCGAGAGTCAAAACTCGTTTGTTCGACGCCCCCGGACAATGTTTTTGAAGTACCTACTCGCGTATGTGCATGCATGTATACGCGATGGATGATCGTCGCTCGTACATGTGCGTAGGCACCGACTTTCTTCCTCTCCGTATATACCACCACGCGCGGGTATATATCAATTTCTCCGGGCGCTCGACTCGAGCGACTCCGCAACTGCAGCACTTCCATAATTTTTGTCCGCATTTCTGTGACGCAAATGCCCTCGTCGCTTTTTAAGCGCGCGCGCGCACGTCTCCCGTATGTAAACAGAGTTCACCTTATAGTGTTAGCATACATACCTTCGGGATACTGCTGCACACAGATCGTGGATCGGCCGATCGATCAATCGGATAATACACATGATCGTCATCGGTAAAAAGAGCGACGAAGGAGAAAAAACGAGTTTGCGGCGCGAAATTTACCGGACGATTCTTCTCACCTCGTCTCGATACGTATAAGTGGGTGGACTCATTACGTCGATGCGACGCGACGCGCTTCATCGTGGCTGTATAAAACTTATACAAACACACACTTACACGTACAGGTACTTACGCACACCATATAAAGTGGAACGCGAGGCGCATACTTGAAATTTATATCTCTCCTCTCTATTCTCGACGCAAACGTGAAATATATACTTTAATAATATGCTCTGATCCCTGGAGTACATACATACATACAAGTGTTACAACCGTGGCAGAAGACAAGATCGCGACGTAGTTATTGTAGTTGCGTAAAGATATATGCATATGTGCACGTGTGTATGTACGTATCCACTAGCCAAACGAAAGTTGAAGAGAAAAAGCGACTACACACATCGAGCTCTGGCGAGTACATACGATCCTAACGCGCAAAAGGAATCTCTCATGCGTACACACGTGTTCGCAGCTCGTAGCCATCGATCGAGCGACATTGCGCAAGCAAAATAGAATTATGCAGATTGTATGTCACTCGCTATATGCGCTTCTATATATAAATATATCATTAGATATAGATTTAACATTTTGCCTCTTCATACATATGCTCCTCTTCTATAATCCAGCTTCGTATATTCATGTAGTCGCGAGCAGCAGGATATAAAGTGTCGCAAAGATCGCGCGCGCGTCGTGCTCATCGTTGAATTTCTGGTTTGACTGGCAAGTGGTGTACGCGCCACAACGCCGATACATATGCGCATATCTCGAGTGCGTTTTTTTCTTTTACTCTTTACGCGATCTCGACTTGATTATTACGAGCGATTAATTGATTAATTTGCACGTTGCGGACGTTAATTTTTTTTTTGTTACAACAACTTTGGTATGATATTATACACGAGCGTAAAGGATCATATCAGTCCCGAGAAAATGAAGTACGAGCCGGGTGCGTAATGCTATGGATCGTCGAAGATCATCATATCATGATTTCCCCGACGATGAATCACGATCTTTTATATTGAGCAGAGGTGCTCGCGAAGAAACCATATAATTGAATATAAATTGCAATTTAATTTTTTCCTTCCTACGGTCATAGTCATTATCAAAAATTTCTCACTGCAGGTAGCAGCAGCAAGTGTCAGCTCCGAAACGAGAAATCGATCCAAAGATGTATGGCTTATTATTTATCCCCGAGGTATTGTAATCCGTTTCAAAGAGGAAGAAAAAAAGGGTACGTATATAATATATAAGATCGGTAATGGTGTGTGCTCCACATACCGTTTCACCTCACGGCTTTACTTGTAATATACCGAAATCATCATCGTTTATATGCCTCAGCGAGAAAACAATGACGACTTTTTTCCTCGATATACAATGCATTAAAACAATAACAAGTGCCGGGCTGAGTGTGTGTGTGTCGTATTAGAGACACAAAAGGTCCATATAATGCGTGTTCGGTAGCAGCAGCAGCAGCGGTAGCAGTCGCAGTGCACGCTGCACACGAGTAGCAACAGTAGGCAGAGCTATTCCAATTGAAATTCTCTCGAATGACTTCAAACAAAGTGGAAAAGTGAAGCGAGAGAGCATATACTACGAAGATAAAGGAAAAATGCATGCGTGTATTTCGTATATGTAAACGACACGAGCGTTTGTGCAGTGAAAGGTATACATTTAAGCGTGCGAGGATGACGACTACTGTGTACCACTACTACTACTACTACTACTACTACTGCTGTTGCTACGAGGATAAAAAGAGAAAAAGTCATGCGCGCGCGTACATGTATTATAAACTTCGAAGTCTATTACACTTCTGCACGCGTGTGTACACGATATGATGAATGTAGCCGACGACAGCCGCGCCGAGTGTGAGAAAAAACACAAAGCGCTGATTAAATAGCCAACGATTTACCAGCATAAAGCCGCAAGTTGTACACGTTATATTGAATCGGTAGCGCAATGTATCGGCGATCTCGCTCGCAAAACCGATAATTTTTTTTTCTCTCCCGTCCACGCGTATTATACCGTCCGACTTTTTATGTATCGGGAGCGAGCTATTTCGTAAACGCGTCTCTCGATACGTACCTAATATTATACGCACGGAAGTTTGTATATGTGTGCGCACTATTCTATAAGTATAGACAGAGATCTCACTTTGCTAGGGCTCTGTACATAATCGAGCGGATCGAATCGTTCTGATAATAATGAGCGCGAGATCGAGTCTAGGCTGCCGCCACCGCCGCCGCTGCGATATCCTGCTCATAGTGTAACAGAAAATAGAAGCAGACACACTTGCATGTACATTAATCCACGTGAGGGGTACATAAAAACGTGGTCACGTTGCGATATGTATATATATGAAGCATATGCATGATCGACACGCCCCCTAAATAGCCCGTAACGCCAGGCCTATGAGCTCTCGCTCGCTTAAGCTCGTCGACGATACTGCGCCACCCTATATACGCGAGCTGCTATCAATGCACACATAGGCGAGATTGCGCGACGCGCCGAGGTGGTAGCGCTGCCGATTTCGAAATCGTCGTAGCTGCAGCCATACAATATACATGTGCACATTATCTGGTGGTACGCGACCATTGGACGTTCTTTAGTGCAAGGCAAAATTATCAGCCTTTTTATAATTCATTGCGAGAATATAGTAGTGCTGTGGATCAGAGTGTAATCAATGTTGCATTACCCTGGTAGAAATGCTCAACATTAACAATGATCCAGTGATCGAAAAATTACCATTATAAAAGTTTTTAAAATTCATGACCATAAGTTTGTTTTTAGCGATTTTTTTTTGATACCACGATGTTAAAAATATTAGGCGCATTTTAAAAAAATATTTAACTGCTTCAACAAATTAAAACTAATTTTCCATCATTCTAAATACGATGATACCACTTGGAGGATTCACCGCTAGATGGCGAATACTTTTATATGTCAATCTGCAAGTGGCAAAGTCAAAATAATAATATATAAGAGGAATAATATTTTCTAAGTATTGAAACTAAGTAAGTTTATTTTTTATAAGAGGAATAATATTTTATAAGTATTGAAACTGAATAAGTTTATAACTGTTTATAAGAGGAATAATATTTTATAAGTATTGAAAATGAATAAATTTCGGGTGGTGTAGCTTACACAGGGCATAGACAGCTGTTAAATTAGACCTTTTAACGTATCAGCTTTTATGTATTGTGCATAGAAGTAACTTTTCTATATGTTTAGGGAATCATTCAAAGCATCATTAAAATATATGCGAGACAAAAAGAGGAGCCAAATGTCACTGTCGTAACACCCTAATATATTTTTATTAAACAAGCCATTAAATTATAAGCATTTCTGTATCATTTTCGATTCGAATCCACGTGATCGCGTGCGATTGTAAAAAATCAAGAGGAAGTACCTCGATATATCGGTATATTCACACAAAGTGCGCATGATGTTATAAGAATATAGACCCACTCACAGGTCATGGGAAGAATCGTAAATCCGATCGAGCTGCTCGTGAGCAAATCGACGACTCATCATAACACAAATTTTCCCATCCGATTTCATATTTATTTTGTCTATACAGAGTGAGAGAGAGAGAGAAAAAGTATAATTTGCGGAGGCGCAATCGATTCTTTGGAATATTGGACTTAAGTGACAATTGCGAACCGATAAACGTTGTATTCTTAGACATAAGCGAAGTCGCGATATATTTATCATTCAGCCAAGCTCTCGACTACGATTGCGCAATCGCAGGCCAGCTTCTATGGCCAATGCGTCAAACGCCTTTTCGTATGAATATATATACCGGTACGGCGCACGCACATCCAAATGCAAACCCTCCTCCTTCTCTCGCTCGACGTGCGAATGACATTAATTTTCGCGACACAAACTCGTATAATATACACGCGCATACGTGTAATTGTTCTCGCCGCCTCGTCGCGCGATGTCGTAATATAGTTTAGCCCGCTGCTGCTGCTGCTGGGGCTGTGGACTTTTTCTGTATCGCTCACGCGCCGCACGCAAAACGTGCACTCGTATATGTCACCGCCGTTCTGCTATCACCGTTGCTGCTGCTGTCCTTTGCTCCAAATCGGCTTTTCCGCGTCTTGGCACTTGTTGTCTCGTTCGCTCTCTCTCTCGCGCGCCAGTTGAAAAGGACAAAATTGTTGGTGCGCGTGAGTTGCACAACGCGCACGCGTCTATTGGTACAGCAGACACGCACGCACACAGTACAGACCCGATTCGATCTCTTGACTCTTTCGAATCGACTTGTCTCTACCGCGTGCGGTGCGTGGCACTATAAGGTAACGCGACACACGTCGTAATCTCCCAGCGCGAAAATATAAAGCCGGCATTTCTTTTCTTTTTTTTTTCTGTGCGCTCGAGGGCGCGGCTATATAATACACAAACACCCGACTTTGTCTGTGTAAGAGATGTTTATAACGGAACGGAGGGCCTCGCGAAGACGAGCCGCTGCTGCTGTAAGCTAAGCCTATCGGCTGCTGATAATCTCCTGAAGATATACAGTTGCACGCGACTGCAGTGTGTGCGTGGATATGTGTGTGTGTGTGTACGTGTGTATACGCGCGTGTTGCAACGATAAAATGTATGAATTATTGCGCTGGGAGCACATTAGACACTTATACACTTACACACACCATGAACCACTGCTGGTCCATTGAAAATTTACTCCTTTCCATGTATACTGCCTGCTATTGAAAGATTTTCCGATTTTTCAAAAATATCTCCAACACGCCCAGATATATCAAATTTCCGGCGTGAGAGATATGAAGACGCGTGTTATAGCACCTCGTGTCTGTAAAAATCAGCTTTTCGCGCTGAATTTTGAAAATATTACTGTCGGCAAAAGCCTCTGTAAATTTGTCTGCGAGAATACCGATTAGCGCAAGCTCGCCTCGGCATCCAATGAATTCGTTAATTTGCCGTCTAGCACCATATACCAACGACTATCACTCACGTTCGCAGCCAAAATAAAGAGTTTCTACAATATTACAGAGCGCGTATACATATCGCGCGCGTTGCAATTACCTTCGAGTCTTTCGCTAAAGCGTACAACAGCGGCAACAACAAACCCAACACTTATTATAAAGCGCCGCGTTGAACCTGAACTTGAAAGTTACAATAAGGCATACGGAATAATCTTCTTTCAAGGCGTTCTCTCTCTCGCTATTTCTGAGTCGCTCGCGGTGTCTTATATAGGTCATAAACACATGCACGCAATCATACGTGAGTTATTTTCGCATGAAGATATCATACGCGCGTGCACACAGCTGCACACATGCACCCACTTGTAATCGCTTGCGCACTCACGCATTTATGCAGCGCTCGAGCAATGTCATCCCGCAACTGAGATGAGCAATGCAAAGTATGCACAACAGCGAAGAGAGCAAAGAAGAGAGAGACAGAGAGACAAGTTATACGATGGTACTTTATTATATGCTCACGTTGTTGGCACGCGACTCTTTGCGCTCCCGCAATGCTGATGCTCGCTCCCCATAAAGCAAAGTGCGCCAACGGTATACACGTATTATACCCACATGTACACGTCGGTGTGTATGTGTATGTGCACCTACCAAATGTACATGCATAATGTGCTATACAAGAGAAGAACAACATTCAAGAGTTGAAGAGGTAGCTCGCGATCGTCGAGGAGCAGCTCGACTCGCGCATCTCGTGCTGATATGACTAATCTGAACACACATCTTTATACATATAAATATATATGCAGCGTCTATGCGCGCCCGCTCCTGCTGCACTCGCAAGACTGGAACGACGCAGAGCTGCGGGATCAAGTTTTAGATTTATGAAACTTAGTCCGGGCGCTGGTGACATTTGAGTGGACTTACGAGATCCCCTCGGCGAGTTGACGGATTTCTATGTGTTTTGGGTCGCTGAAACCGAATTTGAAGGTCGCCAGGCCGAAATCCTGGTCAATTTTTTTTTATAAACAAATTAATTGTTTAAACAGCCATATCTTGAAAAATATTGAAGATAGATTAAAACAATTTGTTTTTATTTTATTCGTCTTTGAAAAACAAAGAAATTCCATTAAATTAATTGAAAATCCGTCCACTAGAAAAAAAGTTATGCAATAATTAGTGTAAAATACGTCTTTTTTCACCTTTCAACCTCTGTAACTTTGCTCGTATTAGTGCGATCGAGCTCCTGGACGTCTCATTTTAAAGGTAATAACCTACAGAATGATGTAACATAATTTTTATGTAGGTAAAATTGTTTATAATGCAATCTGTAGACGTGTATAAACGTAATTTTATGGCTCTGACGTACTTTCCATTTGTTTATACGCGTTTTTTGCTGAGATAAATTATTAAAACAACGTGGTAACTTAGTTCAAATGAAAGTACATCAAAAAACAAAAATTTTAAGGGGTTTAGGAAGAAAATCGGTCCAGTAGATGCCAAGTTACAGCCTTCTGAACTAGCGCGTAGAAACCAGCGAGCGCTTAGGGCGTGCACACTGAGGCAACATGAACTCATGAACCAAGCTCAGACTTGTTTGTAACTTGGCATCTACTAGACCGATTTCCTTTCTAAACCCCTTAAAATTTTTGTTTTTTGATGTACTTTCATTTGAACTAAGTTACCACGTTGTTTTAATAATTTATCTCAGCAAAAAACGCGTATAAACAAATGGAAAGTACGTCAGAGCCATAAAATTACGTTTATACACGTCTACAGATTGCATTATAAACAATTTTACCTACATAAAAATTATGTTACATCATTCTGTAGGTTATTACCTTTAAAATGAGACGTCCAGGAGCTCGATCGCACTAATACGAGCAAAGTTACAGAGGTTGAAAGGTGAAAAAAGACGTATTTTACACTAATTATTGCATAACTTTTTTTCTAGTGGACGGATTTTCAATTAATTTAATGGAATTTCTTTGTTTTTCAAAGACGAATAAAATAAAAACAAATTGTTTTAATCTATCTTCAATATTTTTCAAGATATGGCTGTTTAAACAATTAATTTGTTTATAAAAAAAAATTGACCAGGATTTCGGCCTGGCGACCTTCAAATTCGGTTTCAGCGACCCAAAAAACATAGAAATCCGTCAACTCGCCGAGGGGATCTCGTAAGTCCACTCAAATGTCACCAGCGCCCGGACTAACTGCAACGCCGACCGCGCGCAGTGGCCCTCGGAGAATGAAACGTTTGTTTTATTTTAATGCAGCCCGGCGCAAGCTCGCGCGCACTTGAAATTATATTTATAATTTTGTTGCGGCAACGAGTCGCGATTTTTAGAAAGTTAATTTATACCGATTAAGTTCTATATTTTCCGCGTGTACACGCGTACGCGCTACCCATTGCAAAGATGAGGAAGCTTCGGATGTTCGTGGCGAATCGAATAAGGACGCGCATGACGATTCGACTTATTCATGTACGTCGACGCAAAAATTCGATAAAGTAAGACACTGTACGTGTCGTCAACAACGAGCAGGTGATAAATAATACTCATTGTTGGATAATGTGCTATGTTTAGCAGTCGAAATACGTAATGAAATTATTATCGCGATGCTTTTTTATACTGGCGCAATTATGCTCCCATTTTTAAATTGTTGGCCAATTTTAACGTCAACTGTTAAAATTAATAAAAGATATGATAGCATCTTGTTAGTAAATGGATTATTTTAGACGGTGAATAGACCAATCTCAAGTTTTAAACATTAACCCCACCTAACATAAATTTCACGACTAAAACTTGCTTGTAAGAGTACAGGAGTCCCTCGTTGTACGCGGATTTATTATCCGCGGAATTCGTTATCCGCGGTTAGTCGATTTGCGCCCATCCCTTCGTATGCGTGGATCGAAGATCGAGATTTTTTTCTCGAACGTATCGAAGATCGAGATTTTTTTCTCGAACGTATCGAAGATCGAGATTTTTTTCTCGAACGTATCTATATTCAGTCTGAATTTGGTTAGTGTAGACGCGTCGAAATTGTCAATTTACCTAAATTTATTGAAAATGTATAAATTTATTTAAATATGGCTCCTTCTAAAAATCCGTCAAAAACTCCCTCGAAAACTCCATTAAAAACACCATGTAAACGCAACAGAAAAGTTTTGAATCTAGCAGACAAGATGAAAATTATAAGTTTGATCGATGACGGAGAAAAACTTGCTTGGATTGCACGGCGCTTCGACGTCAATGAATCTACCATTCAAACGATCCGAGATAATGCATCGAAAATCCGTGAGAGCTCAAAAAACTTAGGACAGCATGCTCAATTTACTAAAGTTGCTCGATCAAATTTGATTGAGAAAGTCGAGATGATGCTACTAATTTGGATACAAGACCTCATGCACAATAAAATTCCAATCAGCAGTGCAGCTATTCGTGACCAAGCAATAGTTTTTCATATCTACTTGTGCACAAAGTATGGAAAAGAAGAAGCTTTCAACGCCAGTAAAGGCTGGTTTGAAAATTTCAAAACGAGATTCTTACTTTACAACGTAAAATTCACCGGTAAGATCTCATCAACAAACTTTAAATCATATGTAATTTTACAAATATATATTTTGTATATTCTAGGCGAAATAGCAAGTGCGGATCATGAAGCAGCGCGTGAAAAAAAATATGAACCGGAGCAAATTTTCAATTGTGACGAGACTGGTTTGTTTTGGAAGCGAATGCCTAAACGAACTTGGTTGACCAAAGAAGAAGAGAGAGCTCCAGGTTTCAAAGTGGCTAAGGATCGTTTAACCCTTTTGTTTTGCGTAAATGCTTCAGGTGATATGAAGTGTAAACCTATGTTAGTGTAACGCTCTGAATCACCGCGAGCATTAAAAGGAAAAAGAAAGGAGCACCTACCCGTATATTGGAAAGCAAATAAAACTGCGTGGATCACAAAAATAAATTTTGATGAGTGGTTCAAGGAATCTTTTATACCGGAAGTCAGGGAATTCCTTGCCCAGAAAAATCTCGCCTTCAAAGTACTTTTGCTGCTCGATAATTGTAAAAGTCATAATCAATCCCTGCAGACTGCTCATCCAAACGTCGAGGTACTGTTCCTTCCCCCAATACGACTTCTTTGCTCCAACCATTAGATCAGACTGTAATAGCGACCTTTAAGCCATACTATTTACGACGCTTAATGAAATCAATTGTAAGAACAGTCAACTTACATCGGTCGCGCAACAACTTCATTCCTGAAAACGTTGTCAGGAATTTTTGGAGAAATTTCAATATTATGGATGCTATAAATTTTATTCAAGAAGCGTGGGATGAAGTCAAATCAACCACTGTTAATATGAGTTGGAAAAAAATTTTGCCACACATGTTTTCAACGGTTATCGACCGCTCGGAATTGTACCCGGAGGTGGTCCAAGATGTCGTAACCTTGACTCGGGATGTCGAAGGAGAAGGCTTTAATAACGTCGAAGAATCGGAAATTTTAAATCTCATATTGCCAGAACCACATTACTCCCCCGAAGAAATCGAAGAGTTATCGACTGAACCACCGGCAGATCAGACTGATGATGCACTTTTTCGATTCAAAATTGATTGTCGAAGTTATGGATCTAGTCATTCGAGCAGGTGAATTAGCAATGACTCATGATCCAATAATGACGCATAGTTCGACTTTCAAACACTACTGTAATTTGGCTGCACAAATTTATGAAGAAATGCATAAAGATATTTTGAGACCAGCGAAGCAGAAAAAAGTAACCGATTATTTTAAAAATTAAACATGTAATTGCATATGTGTTGTAAATATAAATAAACATATATTAATATAAATACATTAACATTAATAATACTCAACAAATACGTTTATTTCTAGGTAAAGTGTGCATATAAACTGTGCTTTCTCGAGGTCGAGGAACGTAACCCCCTCTTTCCCATAAGAGGAAGGTCTTATTATCCGCGGTTTTGTTATACGCGGTACTTTTGAGGAACGTAACCCCCGCGTATAACGAGGGACTCCTGTAGTCACCGCTAGGTGGCGTCGACGCGAATTGTCACTCGCGCATCAGAAAAAAACTAGCTCTAGGCATATAAGAGAGGCGATCTCCCGGCATAGAGGTATTCTAGCGAAAGCTGGTAGCAGGTGCATTGCTCGCTCAAGTTCCGCGGTTGAAGAAGACTTGTCTTCTAGCCCGCTGCGAAGCTCGAGAAGTTGTCGGTAGAACCAGACTTGTCTTCTAACTCGCTGACGGCTTCGAGAGTTGACTGTGAAAGGTGGAAACCCCTGGCTCGCGGTCATTTGAGGGGCGATGTGCTGTCTTCTACTAGCTGGCTATTTTCGGTGCAGACCCGCTTGCTGAAAGCAAGGTACGGCTGTGTTTGGACTCGGCGTGTCCGACGAACAATCTATAGAATTTAGATTGAGGACCGCGAGTATGACTTGATGGTAAAAGCGAGTTCTGAACTTAATATTATATTCTGATATACGACTTTATTCACACATTTATAGTAAATATTGTACCATACATTGACTATAGCTTGCTGATAAAATAAATACTATTTCTATTTTTTGTTAAATAAAATTCTTGTCAAGATCATTTAATCAATCCTCTCCACCACAGCAAATTCAGCAATTAGAAAAAGTTTTATTGTTTTTGACCTTTCACAATAAAAAACAATTACGAAATATCAGTTCGTACTCTTAAGAGAATTTACAAAAAATTGGGGGTTATTAGAAAGAATATTATTGAAAGTGACGTTGAAGTAATTGCTGGAGCTCTCATTGATAAAAAAAACAATTTCACTGTACCCTCACAGTTAATGTGTCCTTTCCAAGAGTTAGAATACATGTCGAGCGAATAATGCAAAGAATTCGGACCTACCAAATTTTGAACAAAATTCCAAAATATTTATTTAGCAATATTGACGATATCATACATATGTGTTGTGTATTGGTTAATCTGCAGCCTCCAATTATAGCAGATACTAGTTGAAACATAATTATAAACTTAAATTGTAGAACGAAATTGTCAATGTAAATAGTGAAACTAAATTGTCAATGTAAATTGTATCTTTTTCTAATAAATATCATTTTTGTACTGCAGGCAATTTATTGCATATATTTAATCCGGTGAAACGCCTATTATTTGCCGTTTTCACAGCACTTTTTTCTGTACTTATATCAGATTTTGCCAAGGCAGGCAAGTAATATTTAAAATAAAATTTCTGACACTTCAAAACTACTTTTTGGATAAAATCTTCATTTTTTCTGACTTGAACGCAGTAACTTCCATAAGGCGAATATGTGTATAAATCACAGATATTGAAGCCAGACAAATACATCTGTATCTGGCATTGCGTTTAATGCTTATATGTTTCTTTTAAACAAATATTGCTACATTTTTTAGTCAAGTAATCTACATTAATTTTATTTTCAGTTATTACTGAGAGTCTATTTTTAGCACATTTATGTGAACATTTAAATTCAACAATGTGAGTAGGTACACCATCTTTGTAGACTACCCCATCCAAACTGGCACAAAGCCAGGGTTGATTTGGGCTCACCAGCACACCAACTTCTTGAACACTACACTTATAAGTTATTTCATATTCTTTTCTTGCTGTCCCTTCATATCGAGTCCCATATCTCATGCTTACTGTGTTTAAGGTTTTTGGCTCCAGCATGTCTTTGATGAGGTCTTCTGTTGATTTTGATGATTGAGTTTTAATGCTGTGAACGTTACTGCTTCCAGACAATCTAACTTTTCTGGCTAAATACCATAGATGGTTTGATGACTGATCAGTGGTCGTACAGCAAAGCTCTATAACATCTTTCTCATTAATTACAATATTACTTTATAAATCAAAAGTGGTTCTATGTAACGTCAGTTAATAGACATTTTTATAAATTAAATTGTGCTAATATACTTGAGTCTAATCTAAAAATTAGTTAGTACTTGTACATTCAATTGAAAACTAGTCAATGAGCTTTCTGCATCCTCTTGTGAGTTATCCTGGGAATGGAGTAGATTGTACCATTTCTTGTGTAGACTCTCATCTTTAGTAGGACCGTACCAGTGAGAACTTGCATTTTTTTGGAAAGCCTGTAATGAGCGATTCGAAAAATTCTGAAAAAATTCACCGATTCTTTGAAAATTTTCAAAACTTTTGATCTGTGCATTTTTTGTTTAAGCCTTCCTATCTTGATAAAGAAAATCTCAGAGATTTTTAAATAAAATAGAAAACCCTTTTTAAAATGGGCCCTAAGGCCCATTCAATAAAACTAAACATAGGGTGCTTTATTATTAGGTTCCTGAAGACCCCAAAAAATTGTTGGTAAAGATCCGTGACCCAAAGGTGAGAAGGTCTCCTTGTAAGTTCCAACATGATCACATTTTGAAATAAATGTATTTTTCGATTCAGTCTCTCATTTATACTTTCCAACTAATTGTAAATTTCAGTAACGAGTGCTGCTGATGTGGCTTTGACTCATACTACTTCAGTTTTCAAACGGATTTGACGTATTTAAAAAAAATTAAATTGAATTTATTTATATATGGGGAAACGCTCCCAAATAAACGATTGAATTAATAAATTATTAAATTAGCAATTAAAGATGCTTACACAAGCATTGAAAGAAATGTCAAACTGCAGGCCAGTAATCTTAGTGACGCAACAAAAAAATAACAAAACAATCAAATATACTTGTTCTTACGTAGACATTTTCGTGTTATCATTTTAAACGTGTCAAATCGACGAAAAAAATCGTTCTTTCTCACAATTCAGATGCGATACCACTCGGGCGCTATACTATAAATTCAAAATTCAAAATTCGAATATTGTTCAGTCTTCTTTGATCGCGTTAAAATGCGTTTGACCGTTTTTATATCAGTAATTTACACGATATCGTTGGTTGGCGCAAACCCTCTCGATAGCAATTATGAATCGTTGAACAGAACGCGACGCGAAATTGGTGTAGATTGCAGTGAACTTTGCTGTCCAGGTGCGTCTTACGAGAGCTGTGATTGTGACAACGATTGTGAAGCATCTATTGATTGTGACGATGACGACGATTCGTCTGTGCCTAACTCGGATGTAAAAACGACGACTACAGAAAAAACAAGCTCAACTACTGCCAAGACTAATATCGATAAAAATTCCGAAAAGGTTTTAATTTGATCCAGGACGTTGTTAATTTTTGGAAAAACCATAAAAGGCCAACATCAAGTCCTTCATCAACGACAGTAAAACCAAAAACAACGACTTCATCGCATACTGAAAAAGGTGATGATATCAAGAAAACAACGCCAGGCCCATCGACTTCGACATCAAAGCCTGAAACAACTACAACGGCTTCTGAAAAAGATACGAGTGGTTTTCTAGAAGAATTATATAAAAAGCTTGATAGATTATGGAAACTCCTCCAATTATTGAAAGAAAATGAAGAGATTAAGTAATGAAACATATTCTAAGCAATATTTCAGTGTTAAAGCGATTTTTTGCGTAGTGCGCAAAATGTAGAATACTTTTTTGCATGAATAACTAATGTAATAGCCCATTGTATCAATAAAAAAGTAAATGCAAATATCTTCTGTTCAAAACTGTAATATTAACTATTTCAGTAACATAATTTAAATGTGTAAACATTGAAACAAAATGAACTATATCACTAAAATTGACGATCAAAACATTTCCGTATTACCCCAATACATGAGTAGCTCTCTTAAAAAAAAAATTTCATCTGGCTTACGAGTTATCGATTTATTACGAAAAATCTGCGACGTTTGTAATCTCGCTTGTAAATTGATGTATAAAAAGGATAAAAAAAAAGACAAAATAACAGAGACGCGAGAGAAACGAGTTTACTTCGCGCTGATGAATGGCAAGCCTGAAGAATTAGTCGAGCAAGACGCAGGCGCTAAAACCGGTGAAGTTGCGTCTTTTACCGCGATCGCTCTCGCTCCCGTACTACGTATATACATCAGCACGGGCTCCGTCGCGCGCCCAACTTTCTTGAAACGAATAAAGAAAGGATACGACGATTTCATCAAATGCGCAAGACGATTATAACGAAATCCTACTGACACTGTAAAATCGCTGCGTTGGCTACAGGCTTCTTCTGTATAGCTGCTGTCAGATATGGCACTGTTTTTCCGCAAAAAAAAATCGAAACGACGACAGCCACTTGGTGAACGCTCGGTTAATTGTTCATCCTACCGATCGATGGAAAGAAGTATAAAAAAAAAGAGTAATAATAATCATAAAAATAGGTTTCGCATTGGATACTTTTTTTCAACGTCGTAATCGCAACGTCATTTTGTGTATGAAATCATAGTCGGCCGATATACACTCGCTTCTGGGAATAGAATTTCATGCGTTTGCGCTCGCCGCCGTAAAAGAAAAAAAGCAGGCAAAAATAAAAACGAAAATCCACTGGCGCACCACTGGCATAATTATTTTATTTCCTGCACGCGTAATTTCACGCTTACACGTATACGCGTGCAATGCTGCTACACGCGCGAACTGATGAAATTTGCGAGCGGTCGACTTTTTAGGCCGCGCTCGAGGTATGCGAGAGGATTTCTCGACTTTACACGCGCTATATATGCAACGTATACGCGTGCATATTAAACGCGAGACTTTTGCGCATCCATCCGTCCGGATAAGGATCTGTGTTGCTCGTGGAAAGACAAGCTGCAGCCGCAGTAAAACGACGACGAACTTCGGACGAATTTATTATAACACGTCTTGCCGCAACCGCATAGCCTAGAAGTTGTGATACATTTATACACGTCTTCTCTTATCATGTATGAGCCATACAGCCAAATAGTATTAGCAGGGCTTCTTCGCACCTTAATAAGCGCGTTTTTTTCAGAGTCGAGCCATCGTTTTGCCATTTCAACGTTCGTTGGGCAAATGAAGAACTCAATCGCGCGGAGCTGCGATTTTTTATGATCGAGCACCTGCTTATAAGCGCTCGCGTATATACATAACGTATATACAGCGGCGCACTCGAGCAATTATTGTATACATCGATCTTATGCTTTGAAATTTATTTAAACGTCGACGGCGCGGGGCATAAACTTTTACGACTGCGGGGATATATATTTCTCGAGATTCATTGGGATTATGATATAAAAGTGTATGGGCACACAGGGCGTATTACGGTAATCGTTCGAAGCGCAATCCAGATCGGCCGAAGCGATTGCAAGGCATAATTACTTTCTCTTCTTTTTTTTGTGCGCGACCGTTGTTGTCGTTGCGCCGTTGTCCTCTCTTTCGTTGTACTCCTATTTGAATTTCAGAATCACTCGATCCAATCACAACAATGAGAGAACTTGACGACGTCACGAGCTATCGCTCTACATAATAGGCTACGCTTATAGGAACAAAATTTCGGAATTCACCGAAAAAACAACAACAACATTGCAACGTTTCGTAATAGTTTTTTTTATTACTATTAACCACGGTAGCACATAAGTAATGCTCTTGATTTTTTACCTGCTTTTTTTTCGACAAAAGAACATCGTAAGCCGCACATATAATGTCGATATAATCTAATCAAACACATCGATCGATCGACCGAATCACCTCTCACGACGGCAAAAAATGCCGCGCAGCGCTGCACGCATAATCATAGAAAAAACGCGGCGATCGGTATGAGTATGCGAGTGTGTGTGCAGTGTAAGCTATAACAAGCCCTGCGCACGTATCACATATGTATGTGAGTGGCTCTCTTATAATAATATAGGCGTCTTTCTCGCTCTCGATGCAGCTCGCGGAAAACGTGGAAGCTACGGCGTGGCCGAGCCAATGTACCTTCTTATAATCTTGCAATAAATGTAAGTATAGCTTATAATGCACGTATACTCACGCACACAGACGCGGGGTACAGACTCGCGCGCCACACACACATACCGATACACACACAGACAGACGCAAGACTCGATTTTAGAAAGTGAAACTGAAAAGATCAGCGGCAGCAGCAGCCGTAAACCTATACATCGAGATACGTGCGTGCAGTCGGATGCGGGCACGTTAGTATCCACACACACACACACATATACACAGGCAGACATGCCCCACCCTGCATCTATCTCTGTCTCTCTTTCTCGTATATACATATAGCGAGTATATCTCTACACGTCGAGGACGCAGAAAATGCAATCACGTGTACGTATACGTGAGCTGCACGTCGGATCCGAAGCTCGTGCGACGAGCTTTTTATTGCTCTCTTTTGCTCGCTCGGCAGCAGCAGCAGCAGCAGCAGCAGCGGCTTACATATGCTGCTGCTCGATATAGAAAGTGAGAGTACTGCCTCTCTTGGCTGGCGCGCGCGGCGAGTATTGCGCGACTCCACCCTGGATGTCGTTGTGTGTGTCGTAGTAGTGGTCGTAGACGTCGTCGATGCGCGACTATAACGCATAAATACACGTTCTATGCAGCAGCAGCGATCGGGCCGGCCGCGCTTATCGTTTATGCAGATTGCGTTTTTATATTACGGAGACACCTTTATAGATATATACACGTATATCGTTGTATATATAATACGCAAGAGACTACATAAAACGTTCGTTTACAGTTAGCTCTTTATGCGAGCTCGCGAGACTTTTTTTTTCGTTGCTGCTGCTGCTGCCGCTGTTGCCATAAAGGATATGACCGCGTGCACGCCTCGCTCCAACTATACACTCACACACATACAGCGAAATACTTTATTGATTGTTAGCTAGCCCCGAGATCGATACTTATGATACACATTGCAAACGATGTTTCTGACTGGGTGTATTCATGTGTATTCGTGTGTTTATGTAAATAAATAACTCCTGAAATCGACGTGAAAATTAACGTAAAAAAATTGTTTCCCTATCTCCTCTGTGCGAACGCGTGAAATCCTGCAACTTTACGTATATTCTCAGTTCTCAAAGTCTTTGTACAAACAGTAAAGTAATCAATGATTCGAAGCTGCAATACTATACACAAACTATAAATACCCACAAACACACACACAAACGGAGCCAGTGTCAATAATCATCAAACAGAATCGCGTGCTTGCGTGCCTGCCACCTCCGCCGCTGCTGCAGCTCGATGCTGCAGGTGCAAATACAGGTCATTCCTTTCCCAGAAAGTGAACTCCTCCTTGTCAACTAAGTGATTTACTACGACTACCAGACAACTACTTCTTGTTCTCTCTCTCTCTCTCACTTACTACGTGGTGTGTACTGGCTCGCAATTTAACGACCTCCGTAGGTACATATAATACGAACTCATCGCGCGCACTCTGTCGCTCGAACTCATCTGGTCCAAGACACAACTCTAAATCGATTCGATTTTCTCTTCTTTTATTTTATTTCACTTTTTTTGTATGTGCGAGGATCGGCTCGCGTGTGTGTGGGTGTCGAGGCAACAAAATCAGGGAGGGCAAAAAATTCTTACGAGCAAAGAGTATAGCGAGCTCGCACGATGTGGTTTCGTGTCGATCTAAAGAGAGTCGAGACTCGTGCACACGAGCGAGATTCACCGTGTAGCAAAAAATATTTTTATATCCTATCGCTTCTCGTGTAAGACATTAAAAGCACGCGCGTATATAAAGCGCAATAAAGAAATCAGGGTCAAAGCACTCATCTTAAATTACGGCGAGCGAGCGAGCTCGGGCGCGCGCAAAAAAAAGGCGCGAAATACGAAACGTTCGTACACGCGAATGCAGCTAAATGTATATAAATAAACGCGCGTGTACGAAGGAGAAAAAAAACATTACGCGAACAATAAAACACGAATGAGTATAAAAACGTTCGCGAATGAAGGCATGAGGTTGTCTCTGCGAGGTGGTGCAGGCGGTGGCGGCGGCGATCGAGAAAGAACCTCCACGAGCGGCAAAGAATGAAGGAAACTCGCGCGATTATAAATCTGTTGTTCGTATAAATAAGCCCTGCAACGTAAAAATCCAGAGACCGCCGCGGCAGCGGCAGTAGTAGCCTAGTGCAGCTTCGATCCGTAAATGGCCGCAGAAGTGAGATCAACGCGCGGCGCTCACCCAAGATCGTATCGTTCCTTCTCATTTATATGTATAAACCTCTGCGTGCACAGCTGGTTATAGGCGTCAAATCCCTGATCCGACTGACCCGACACAAACGCACACACAGACGCGGGAGAATAACATTTAATATGTTGCATATACAATGTGTATGATCGTCGAGCATGTGCATTAGGAAAGCTCACGCAACAACAGCGGCACACACATGCGCACACAAACACAGACGTAGGCTGATACGCTGCTTAGTAGTGCGCATGCCGAGCCAAAATGGAAAAGTTTATAATCCTGCGACGGTACGTAGGTTGGTATGGCGCGCCAATGCGAATCTTCCGGGGCAGCAATTATGTGTACACGTGCGGCGGCGCGCGGCTATATGTGCCTACTTAACTCTCTTTGATTCTCACGCCTTTTTGCTTGATTACAATGTACTTGTGTGCGTGTGTCTGTGTTTGTATATATTTGTGTGTGTGTGCAGTACGCGATATACTGCGCTATGCCATGTAGCCGCGCGGATTGCCTTTCATTTTCGCTTCTCCGCGCGCGGCACACACGTAGCGGCGCGCGGGCGACTTGGTACTCCCAGGCGCGTCGCGGATTATTGATTGTGGCTATAAGAGCTCCCTGAGCTTTTTTTTCCTCAACGACGAAATATTTCACTGATATTCCAGTTGCTAATGAGACATCGAGCTCCGGTAGGTAGTCCGGTAAGTTGTGGGTAGCGGTTTTTCGTAAGTTCGGAAATTAATCAAGCTTTTACGATGAATGGGGGAGATCTTGGATGTCTTCTCTTTTTTTGTGTACAAAGTACGCTGGATTATTTACGATTTTGGATGGTCTAATTGGTATACCAGGAGGCAGCGTGTGTTCCCTCGTGCATCATATATAAACTGAAAAGACGCGCGCGTGCCTGTTCCCTTTTAAACTTTGTATAAAACCAGTTTACAATTAAACGTGCGATTATTACGATCGATAATGATGTATACATATATATTTTTGCCAAGAATTCAATTAATTCGCCAATGAATTTAATCGTTGCAGCTGGAAAATCTAGGCTACCCAGGTAAACAAGCAATAAATCTCGCTGGATGCATACATAGAGATAGCAGATGAGCGCGCGCCCGGCACCTCGTTTTAAGCCCATTAATGGAGAGCTTTAATCGCTGAATCGTGTATGAATAACGCTTAAATCGCCGCATTTTTCGACAAAACCCTAGTGCGCCCGAATGAATAGAGATCCACTTGTGTATGCATTTTTGCACTTCCTTTTTGCTTGTAACGCTAACGGGGAGAAAAAACTTTAAATACTTATACCGAATTAAAGGGCAATTAGAGAATCGAAAGTAACGACAGAAACAAATTTATGTTCTCGCGCTCGCGCTACGGTGTGTTATATTTTTTCAAACAATACAAACACACACTTCTGCAAAAGCAGCTGAGAGAGAAGCTAGAACGAGGAATAGAACCCGATCGAGTTTCGTAATACTTTCACGAGTTATTGGAAGAGAGTAAGAAAAGAGGAGAAAAAAAAAGAGAGGCGCTTATCATCCACGCTCAACCATCTCGAGAATTTATATCGAGTAATGGCACTCGGAGTTTTGCCACAGCGTTTATTCGTAATATTGCACGCGGCTAAAATCAAACTTTTACGACACGCGCGGCTTTTTCCTTTTTTTTTCGTCCGCAGTGATTAGCATTAATACGTTCGACGATCGTTTGAATATTTTCTAGCCGATAGCCGCTGCAGAAGTCGATCGTAAAAATCTTTCTTTCGAGCCGTTTCGTTGTTTCTCTTGTAACGTCGTCGCCCGCGGAATCACCTGCTTCATGCTGGCGCGCGTGTAATAATTAGTGCATAGCATCTTGTTTTCTCTTCGACAGCTCCGAATATGATTCGCGTGATTTCTCTATTGGCTCTATGGCGCGACGATGTTTTCTTTTCATGTATATACGCACCGAGTATATGTTCAGCAGGTGTTACTACTCGCGACAAACTATTTTTATAAATATATATTAAGCGTCGTCCGCCTGTCGCGATAACGTAATGGCATGAAAGCTTGCAAAATTACACCTAGCGAATCGTAATATGCGCCAAGTTTTTTATGCGCTGCATCGACGCCTTTTCGCGACGCCCAATGATCGCGATAGAATTAATTATGCAAGCCCGACGAATCACCATTTTTTACTCCCTTTTTCTCTCGGTTGAAAGAAAAGTAAATGTAAAAAACGTTGAAACGATAATCGTTGTCATCGGAGTCGTTATAAAATTGTTAAACGATCGGTCCGTGCACAGCAGCGCTGCATAGCTACTCCTCGTTAAAAATTCTCAGCCTATTGCCTCTCTTTTATATAGCTCTTTTGCCGACGTATTGCACGCAGTAGCGATCGATAATTGCACACGAATCGTTGCGATAATACACGGCGATCCCGTCTCTACGTACACATCGAATCTGCGCGTGCGGCAGAGGTCTTAATTTTATTAATGTGGGTGGTATGTATAATTATAGAGTTCATCCATCGTGCGAGGGCATCGATTCGTTGCGACACACGGGCAAACACACAATAAAAAATAACCCGAGGCATTAAACCTCGAGTGCGTATGTATCCACCATAAAGCTTCTATATACATACAATATATAGACAACATAAACATACAGAGTCGGACAGCTTCGGAGCTCGCGCGCGCGATATTAATCGCTGTATCGCACAATTGCGCCGCGCACACCCGTACTACGTTATACGTATCTCGTATAAATAAAAGAGCGAAAAAAATGATAATAATGATAACGAAAAAAAAAAAAACAGAGCAAAGCTCGAGGGTATATATAAGTAACATCGAATATTGTTAAGGCCTGTGTTGTGTACTGCAGTGCATGCTAGCTGCGGCTGTGTGCGGTAGCAGCTCGGCTCGCGCCGCCCGATCGCCTTTCGCTTTCGTTTATCTCTCGTTCCCTTATGCCGTGTAGTACGCTATATAGCAGTCTCTCTTTGCCATATATACCTATATACATTTATACATTACTGCTCGCCTCGGCAGAGAGTCGCGCAGGTACTTTTGTAGGCCATTGTTATATAGTAACGGCGAGCAGTCGATTATATCCTTTATATATATCTTTTTTTTCCTCTTCTTTATATAGAGCTATAAGCTGTTAACGATCCTGCGTGTTGTATATTGCACTCTGTTGTACGCCGAGCCGCGCGGCGCGGCCTAGTTTTAACAACAACAACGGGCAGCAGCAGCGATCGCAGCTCGGAAAAATTACACGCACGAAAAAAAAAATTCTTATCCTATGTGAGAAACTATGTACTCTACGTAATCTTTTTTCCTTTTTATCTTTTTTTCTTTTTTATCTTTATTTATTTTTTTTTTTTTTTGCCAGAGATTGAGACGTAACGCGGGAGCTTGCGAGCGCGCGCGACGCTTTGTTTACCTTTAAGATCGCTATAAGTAAAGTCTATAAGCGGCGAGTAAGAGTGACGTAAGTGACAGGTAGCGGTTACAAGTGTGGCGCGCGAGTCTCCGTGTGTGCATATATGCACGTACGTGTTTAACTTTGACGGGTGCCATGCATACATGCCGTCTCTCTCTATGTATGTTTACAAAAAGTCACCACGCGCAAATATGTCTCTGTATGTGTGTTCGCGCATGCACGAGACACACAGACGACGCGTAGGCGCGATGAAAAATTAATTATGTATAAATTATGTCTAAACGTTTCCGCTGTCTCACACGTATTATATATTATAATATACAAGACGCGCGGCGCGTCTACAGATATACAAATAAGAGTCGTAAAGTCGGCAGGTAGAGAAGCCGAGTGGTAATATGCAAGTATATATGATCGACGGACGATGACTCGGGCGATTTTTCATTTCTTCTTCTTCCTCCTCCTCCTGCTGCTGCTCACGTTGTGGATCGCGCGATACGTATCTCGCGTTTCAAAATTATCTAGGGCAGCAGGTACTTCTCTTTCTCTCTCGCGCGTCGGAGATTTATATGAGAACACTCGCTTCTTTCAAAGTCGTGACAAAAAAAATGCGAAGAAAAAAGAAGTGCGTGTGTATCGGAGATCTCGGATAACAGTATATAACGCGTGCAGGCCATTACTGCCTTGACCAGAGGGATCGATGACAATGAGATCTGCTACAATTGCACGTCACAGTGTGCATGTGTGTGTACGTAATATATAACTATACATTAACTATCTGCAATGCTCACGAGGGCGAATTTGTTTTATTCATTTGCCGAGCTAATTTTCCGTTATATTGTCTTTTTTTTGTTATATTCACTCACTCGCAGCTTTCTCTTTTCATTCTTGCCTTCCTTCTTCTTTCTTTCTTTTTTTTATTTGCGTATATTTATATTCGGACGCGCGCGCGAGCCCCGGAATTGTGATCGACAATTGAGAGCTCGCGGAGCAGCATTGGAGATCGCTCTCCCGCGAGTGCGAGATGCTTTCACAGTCGCGAATATTAAAGTATCGATTTTACGAGCCGTGCAGCAGTACAGAACTCGCTGACTGGGAAAAAGATCTGTGTACACCAGCTAATGAATTTAGAAACTCATCCTCTCGAGATGATAAATTTTCTTTTCTCAAAGATCGAGGCTTTCACGGGGCTATTTTTATCAGTAACTCCGCTTTTGTTTTCGCGTTGTTTTTATAATGTATAAATGTTTATTTACATGGAAACGATCCAAGCCGTCGAGAGGGAAAGAGGATAAAAATTTCAGGAACGCGCCTTTCATCGGGCGCACTCGACGACGATCGCTACTCGCTCGCGCGTACTCGATACTCGATCGGGCTCGTAAAAAAGTGACATAATAAACTCGATCCGCGCCGCCCGCGGACATTCGATTCGTAAAGAATAATAAGTAATACGGGGTAAACGGCTCGTGGCGCCTCGGCAGTATTCTCGATAATTTGATCGAATGAGAGAGAGAGGATAAAAAAACATTTTCTCCATTGCTCAATATGGAGCTCGACTACAATGTCTTCTTTTCAGGGAAAATCCTGTCGTCACTGCCTCGGAGCGAGCGATGAGCCTTAATGATCGCACTTAATTTCGCTCGTTTATAATACGAGTTAAAGTAAAAATAAAATCATCGCATGATCTCCTGGTGGTCGGCACCTCGCGCGCGGCTACCATTATTACATGACGAGCCATAATTGAGCCGATAAATCATGAATATTCATCGTCGTGATCTTGTGGCTCCTCGTACACTTATGAGCTTCGAGCGACGACACATTGTATATGCTCACACATGCGCATACACAGAATAGTATAGTAGTAGTATTACATACGTATCACTCGCTCCTCCCACTTATGGGCTTCTCTATATTAGCGCACTTGACCAATCGACAGACGTTACGCGCAGCTGGCACATGCGCGTACACTTGCTGCGTCTACACACATTCATATATGTATACGAGTGCCCCCAACGTATATCTATACGTCAGACGAAAGAGAGAGAGAGAGAGAGCTCATCAGCGTTCCGTGACGATGAGTCGTATTGTTGCCGCCAGATAGAGAGATTTTGTAAAATGGCGGGTGCATGCCGGGAGCTTTCTATATGGACAGAAATAAAAATGAGAGTTAGCCGTGCAATTTTCTTTCGGAAAAAAATTGTACTATCGTTGCGGATTTTTTGTTTGCACTCGCTAACCGCAAACTTCGACGATGTATTTCGAGGAATAAAAAAGGATAAAATTTTCCAATTTTCGCGTTTCGCCGTCGATATTCGGAGTCTGTGTATTTATTTATCTTTTTATTTATATGCATTTTCGCCGTTGCCGTTGTCGTATTGTACATATAGAGAGCCGCTCACGGAGAGGCCGCGAAAATGAATTATTCATTCGTCTATTGCGGATCGTTTCGCGAAGCTGCAGCGGCAGTCGTTATGTACATCGAGCCGCGGTACCTCGTCGCAGTTCTCTCGGTAATAAAAGCATCAAAAATCCATCGAATTCACGGTACGCTTCGTGGATATATATAGTAGCTTATATACATTGGGTCTCGATCCCATCTTGCACAATATCTTTTCGGCTGCGGCGCGCGAAGCTTTTTACGCAAACTCGCGCGGTGCGCGGGTCAAAAGTGTCCCAAGCTTTATAACGATCGGCGCAAGCAACAACAACAGCAGCAGCGATATAACTCGCGAGCTCTTTCGGAGTCGTTGATTTAAAGGAGAGCTCGATATTGGATCACTGTTGCTACTGCACGCTTCGGCGTGTGCTGGAGGGCCGCGGCTACAGCCTCGCGCATCGACGATTCTGTATACCGCCTGGCCTGGCTCGGCGGTGAAATTATACGACGAATCGACTTGACGAAATATCTGTTGCATGATTTTATTTTCTTTCTCTTTCTCTTGGGAGAGAGAGAGAGAGGATAAAAAGGGAATATCGCAGCGCTCCGCACCAGCTGTTGACACACATAGCACAGCACCGAATACGTCTATTCTCTTTTTATTATGATATTTTATAAACACTAAATGCCAATCGAAGCGTAGCCTGGCGCTCGAGTACTCTATATACATTGTATACAAGCCATTGGCTTGGCACGTCTACGAGCTGCGCACCGAAATACTTTTTTCCCTTTTTTTCTTTCACGGATGAAGTGACTTCGTGAACGTGATGAAAGTAATGTTACAATATCGCGAAGAATCGGTTTCGCAAAACATTTAAAGCGTAAATCAATTTTTTTTTCTCTCCCGCTTGTACATGCGCTGCACTATTTCAAGCACGTTAGAATTTTTCGCGCCTCGTGCGGCTGTCGATCGGGACGTGCTGCGAGCCAAAGAAAATTCGCACCTCTTCGCACATCCATTGTAGTGACTTGCGACTACAATAGCTAGCTCGACGTGTGTGTCGTCGAGACATTCTCTCTGGCGCGAATCATCACCATCATCATCATCATCCACGCTTCGTGCCATCGCCCAATCACGTAAATTGCGCAATATCGAGGAATTCGCGCGAAAACGAGGCGCGAAATAGTGTCATTGTGTGTCGCGCGAGTATTTTATATACCTATATCGTGTATATGCAGAAGAGGAGGCTCAGGGTCGTCGTCGTCGTCGTCGTCAGTCGTTACTTTTGAATCAAAGAGGCGTTTCCCTTAACATATGGGCGCATTTTCCTATTCATCCTCGACGTTTTTTTTTCGCCAAGCGAGAAACTCTCGAGCCGGGTATATTACATACGTGTATCATTAGACGCCTACGTCGATCGAGCTCGAGCATGCATATATATATCGGAGAATGCGCGACGCACGTCGACACATATATAGTAGACGCGACGCGTAGTAGGATATGTACCTTACGGTCCTCGCGGTTATCGAACCGGAAACTCTCGTCCAACACAGTCGATCAATCCGTGTTAGTGTAGTTCGTAAGTTTCGGCCGTGGTGCGCGTGCGATTATACCGATCGGAACAAGTGCGCTCGAGAAATTTTTTCCTTACACACACAGCTAGCGTAGTATTATTACTGGCTGGCAAAATCTATGCTAGGACTAGGCCAACAACGCGATGTTTGCAATACACAGTAATGACGGAAGTCGCTCTGACTCGCTCGAAATTGGCGAAAATTATTGCGGTTCTGCTGCTGCTGCTGCTGTGGCCGCCGATCAGCATCAGTGGCAGCTTAACAGATAGTACAACTCCGAGCGAGCCATGGATTGTTATTATATTGTGTACATAAAAACGGATGTCGGAATGATTATTGATGATTGCCAATATTGCTGCAGATTTTTCATTTTATATACTATCCCGCGACTAGCTCTCGCATGTAGTAGCATGATATACACGAGCCGCTGATTTAATATTGAGAAACTTTAATTATTTTTTTATCCTCTCGTTATCCTTATTACAATATATTCTCACATTATTCCGTGCAAGAAAAAAAATGCATAATCCTAAACGCTCGCTTCATCGCAATGGATTGCACGCGCGCAATCGCGAAACACCATATACCGTGATGCGATAACAACAAAAAAAAAAAAAGGAAAAACTCGCCTGCACTGCTCGCGTAAAAATAATTTCGCTTTCTTCCCGCTATAAGTGTCTACTGCAATACATATATAAATGCAGGAGAGGAGAAGAGAGTCTGCCGCGCCGCGTGAGGAAGAAAGTGCGTAATGAAGCGTAAATAGCAAACAACAACGCACCAAGCGGCGGAGAGCAACAACGGAAACTGCTACTCATCTAATGCACGAGGGGCCGATTTTCAAAGTGGCATTAATACACACGTGTGTGTGCCGTTCACGTGCGACGAACAATTAACTCATTTACACTTGTAATTTAACAACCTTACCTATAACATATATATTCCTTTTCTATACACACACACACACACACACACACACACCGACACCCGCTCGCTCCATTAATTTCAAGCAGTGAGTTTGTAATGTACATACAGATATATAGGATATATACGGTATATATAGGTGCGAGCGCTTGACTAAGTGGCCACCGTTATGGTCTCTAACGCGAGATATCTCTAATTAACCTTTCGCTCTTTTCTCCGGGCAAAAAGTACATAAATACGTGCGCGCATGCCACTGCTGCTGCTGCTGCACGGCCGAGCACTCGTGTATGATCGTGCACACCAGATCAGACGGCGAACCCGCCCTTCCACCGAGAGATCGTATAACTGTTCAACAGGAAGGATATGCGCTTCTTCTTCTTATTCTTCTTCTTCGTAAAGTAGATATATATTCTTCGTTCACGTGCCTTTGGATGCTCGTCGTCGTCGTCGTCGACGACGTTATATAGCTGTTCTTCGCGCGAGAAAACTGGTTGCGCGTCGATCTAATACATATATACGAAGCCTATCGGAGAACCGCAACCGGCCATCGATCTCTAGCGCGCGAGCAAGTTCTATATAGATATATGTGTGTGTATGAGCGATCGACCGATGGGTATTGATTATAAAAAAGTGAAGCAATCCTGACGATAGCTGCTGGTGCTGGTGCTACTCGTGCGACTGCTACGGCTGACGAGATCGTTTCATTTTCTTTTATCGAAAGTCACTCTTGCTCTCTTATAAACACATATAAGCTCGACATATACCCATCCGACAATCGTGTATGTGTGTATGACAGGATCGACTCTCCGCGAGCGAGAGTCGATCCGCGAGATCGTGTGATTTATTTTATTTAATCGTTTTTTTCTTCCGTTTTTTTTTTTTTTTTTCATTACACTCGATTTCCGAGATTTCGATTCTAGCTGTGACGGGCAGAAATATAAAAAGTGAGGAATAAAAAAAAAAAGAGCGAACGAATCGTACCGAATTAAGCGCGAGTGCACATCCGGTCAATCGTAACCGACATCCTCGCAGCAGCACAAGCCGTGCTCCGCTCGAAAAAGCTTGGGCCGCTTGGCGCGCTGCAGACATATTAGGTCACTCGGTGTTCCACTGAAAAATTACTAATCATCGCCTGCGAGGATGAAGGAAGAGAGAAAAAAGGTACTTATATACGTGCCTTCGCGGATATGTATTTCTCAAACGAGCGTGATATTCTATAAATAACAACTCGGGCAAAAAAGCTGTATAACGCTCGTGTACTTGTGTGTGTGCGAGCGTCTATGTAGGTGTTTAAAGCGCTCGTGTATATATGGCAGCAGCAGCAGCAGCAAAGAGTATAGCAGGAAACGCATGACTAGGGCGGAGGACGAGAGAAAGAAGAGCGAAGAACGGCGAACGTGTATAGGAGAGAGAGCGAGCGAGCGGGCAAGGCAAAACCGTAATAGCGGTTAGGTCCAGTTGCACCGACACATGCATACCTACACACACACACACAAACACAGGGAACATCGAGCTATAGCGCGCGCAGCGCATAGTACATACCGATCTTGATGGCGGGGAATGAAAATTCCGCTCCCGTATAGCATGCAGTGTAGAGGCGACGGCGGCAGCGGCGGTGAACACCTAAGCCTTTCGCCACCGCAATTCTGCGCTGTGCACGTATATAGGACCGACGAGGAAGATCCGCGAGAGACCATGGGGACATTTATCGGGTTACTCGGGTTAATTTTTTTTGTTTCTTATGAAATTTTTATGCAGCTGAATGTGCGGTACCGCATGAAAGAAATTGACCGACGATATCCGATATACCTCATCTGTCGATATTATCAGGAAGATTAGTTCTTTTTAAAATATAATAATGAAGCGATCGGTGGAGATCGGTATTATCTCAAAACTAGAGCCTCTAAGCCGAGCGCGCAGCTACGGACGTTTTTCCTGACGAAATGCATCGTTTCACTCGTTGCAAATAATCAGCAGCAACAGCAGCAGCAGCAACAGGTGAAAGCAGCGGCAGCATCTAAATATGTAGGAAATAAAAAATCGGCAATAAAAGATTGCGATCTGGTTTTAGTCTCGGGCAGCAGCTCGTACAGCGTCGAGAGGACTGAAATAACCGCTATTCCTGCTGTACATCGGTGTTACACGAGGGGCAGCACAGAGAGAAAGAGGTAGATAAAAAGGAAGAAGGAGAAAAAGGACAACGGGCAATGAAGAATGAAGAAGAAGAAGAAGAAGAAGCAGAAGAAGAAGAGGAAGAGAGGGCGAGCGGTCGCGTGGCAGGCGGCGTGTGCCGATCTCCGACCGCTGCTGCTGCTACTACTACTACCACTACCACTACTACTACTATCGCTATATAACTAGCTACATACATAAGCGAGCTCGCGCGCGTATACGTAAGTCGGAGCTCTATATACTCTCACCTCTCCGACGAGGCGGCGAGGATATCTGCTATGCAGCTAGTAGTAGTATAATGTATACGAGAGCGTGGCAGGATTCGAATCTCTGCGAGTACTAGCCAAGAAAGAGAGAGAGAGAGAGAGAGAGTAGCCACAGCCGCATATACAGTTATGCATACATATATAGCAGACTAGTTAAGCTTTGTAATATTTAAAGCTTCTCTCTCTCTCTGCTCTGCTCCGAGTACGGCGTGCGTTTTGAATCGCGCTGAGCGAGCGAGCCTTTGGTGGGAGCTTCGTCGAGAGGTGCACAGAGCACAACTACACGTATAAACAGACTCACACACGTACGTACCAGAAGTTGCGGCTCGCGGTGGCCGCCCATTCGCGACGTTACGGGCCCCACCAAACGGCCGAACGACGCGCCGTGCCGCAAGGAAGGCTTACAACTTCCAAGGCAGAGTAGTGGAAGCCGCGGCACACATACACACACTTACAGACAAACTCGATACTACACTCCGGGCGAATATACCTCTCTCATCCTCTCTCGCGGGAGGGTATAGGAGTCTCTCTCTCGTCGCAAAGAGAGACGACGAGGTGAGGCTGGCGCTGCAGCTCCAGCGATTGCTCACTTTACTCTCCGGCGAGCCGCACGGACAGACAGTCATACGGACACACACACGCAGACAGGCACGCAGCAGCAGCCGCGTTTTATTATTGTATATTGAAAACGCTCGTGTGTTGTGTGTGTGTGCGCGCGCGCGCGCCGCGAGAGAGAGATTTGAACGCGTATTTGACAGTAGAGCGAAACGTGTCTACTTTTTAACAACGCGAATATATTTTATTTTAAATAAAGTCTAAAGCCGGTTGTTGTTTGATCTATAAAAGAAGAGTTTATTTGAATCTGCAAAGAAAAAGTGATCGTCGATCTTCGTGCGGACGTTGTCCATGCTTGCGACAAGTAAAAGAAAAACGTGTGCTTAGTGAAATCAATAAAAATTATATAAAGCAACAACGCCTTGCCTCTTAAAAGAAAGTGTCGATCAACGTACATGTGTGCTTGGATAAATGCATTGTTGCATATTGTCCATTGACAAATACTTATATTATCAGTGAACGAAGATTTTGAACAACATAACGTGGGTATCGTCGTATCGACGACGAAGCTCGCAGTGCGATCGTATCTCTTTTTTAAGACACGTATTTCGTACACATAAACAACAACAAATATACCAGTGCCGCAGAATCGCGGGGTGGAGCAGCTCGCTACTACTACTCACTGTGCCTCGTAGTAATAGTAGCAGCAGTAGTACTCGTGGTATTACTAGGTAGATAAATAGATATATAGTCTCTTTCTCTCTCTTTCTTATACCGTGTGTGGCAGTGTGCAGCTACTGCAGTTTTGTAAGGAGCGTCTCGCGGGTGCGCGCTCGCGCCTTTTCTATATACACACACACTCATAGAGAGCAGCAGCAGCAGCAGCTCGAGCGCTGCCGAAAGAAAGACAGAGAGAGAAAGAGATTCGCTCTCACGAAGAGCCAAGAGTTTCCCACGAAAAGCGATCTTCGAAGCTCCTTCTGCACAGCTGCAGCGCGCGATATAACAGGGACCGCCGATGCAGCAGCAGCAGCAGCCGACTCTGTATATGTAATATATACAGAGCGAGAGAGAAATACTCAACGACTCTCACTCAACTCAACCTCGCGCCAAAGCCGATCTCAATGGAATGACAGAGAAGGTAAATTTGCTACCAACACATTATACAGCTTAACTGATATCAACACCCTGATTTTTTTTCTGCATACTTACTCTCTGTGAGTGTACGCCACTGCACTCGAGTCGCGTCGACTGCATTACAGGCTCGTTTTTGTATATAAGATACGTATACGATCGCGCGCGCGCCACGCGTGTGAAAAACTGACGAAATAAACGTTTCAGAGAGGAGGACTTACGTCCTGTGTCTGTCTGTGCCTATTTCTGTACGTGCGCGTATGTGTCTCATCCTTCCCGGGCAAGAAAACGAAATTCGATCTTTCGCAAAACGCGCGTATGTAAACCGTATGTACAGTACCTCGCGCAAGCTAACCCACCCACGCGATTGCGCCAAGTGCGTTTGTGCCAAGTGTGCGTCTCTCTCTCTCTCTCTTTCTCGCTCGCAAAAAAAAGCTTTCGTTTCCTCGTCTCATAAATTTCAATCTAGCTGGCACATCTCTGCAGCTATACGTATATAAGATACGTATATAGCGGTGAGAATTTACAGCCGCACACGCGGGATCGTCGAGTCGAGTCGCGCGCGCGCGCGAGTCGTTTACGCTCTTGAAATTCATCGAGCGGTGGCGAGGTCCCGGCCGATTGTTTTAAATGACGAAAATCGGACAGGCGGCCGGGCGCAATTGCGAAGTGAATCGTTGACGTACCGACATTGACGGCCGCTTGATGTATTGATATTATTAGCAAGATCGATCGCTATCTCTTTTATACAGCCATGTATGTGCCTATGGGCTCGCGCGATCCAAGATGTCAATAAATCTCATAACTCGTCAAGGTCATCGAATTTCACTTTAGCCTCTCGCGCGACATTTGCATACAACACATTTTATTATTTAAAACAAAAAGTCCTAAAAATAAAAAGCGATAAGTCAAGTCGCGAGAGGAGCGGTAATAACAGCTTTCGTCCTTTTGGTGCACCGAACCGTGTGTGCGAGCGAAAAATCGTCAACAAATCACCGCGAGATTTATCAGTCTTTCTCCGCGAGCCTCGGCACACGATTCATCTTCCACGCCGACGCTCATATACATCGAAAGAAATGAAAAGAAAAAAAAACGAAAGAAAGGAGGAAAAAAGCGATGGTTTTTATCATTCTCCGATATTGCAAGATACGCGCTTAGAGTCGCTTAAAGTTGCGAAAAATGCTAACCCGTATAGATTTGAATATAGTATATATGCGCGGTTCAGCTGGGTTCGGGATATCTCTCCTCGTCGTCGTATAGCTCGAGCGAGAGAGACACAATCGTGAGAGACTCCCATCGCGCGCGCGAACAATGTCTCGCACACACGTGTCTGAGCTGCAGACGCTACGGAGCCGCCGCAGCCGTCGCGAAGAACTGCAGCGTTTAAAGACAAGTGCCCGAACTAACGAGTCGTTTGCCAAACAAATTATATCGGTTAAATAAGAATGCGTAACGCACGAGACACACACACGCACATGTATATAATACAGCGGACTCGACGCGGCGCACGAGTCGTGCGGTAGCGCAAAAAATGAGTAGTTACATCTGTACATGATAGATATTTATTTATTTAATTGCGATCGGCTGCGCAGTGCACACACACATCGCACACGTGCGTCGCAGCATTATTACGCGGGGGAATTTCCGTTTATAATAAGTGTACACCGCATTGCTGCGTCGTCCCGATAAATTCTCTTCGACGACCTGCGAGTTCGAGGGAGGGCGAATCGTGCGATGTACGTGTGTATCGGCGCGACTCGACACAAAAAGCATGTGTATTTATACGCGTTTTTTCGCGCGCCCGATGCGTACATATGTACGCGACGACTGCAAGTGAAAGTGATCGACTCTGCTTCGTACGTATAAGGCTGAATTAGAGAAATATCGATATCGATCGAGTACAATGAGGTATTATGAGCTGTTGGCGGTGCAGTGACGAAATCCTTCGTGCATTCGAGCTATATATGGAGGGAATCTTCCGAGTAGATCATCTTCGGTCAGAGCATCGCGTCATACGATGTCGATAGCGACGTATAATACGTAATGTCGAGCGCGCATGAGCTTGAAGATCTGCTCGTCGCATCGACTTTGAGTTTCTTCAACATCGAGGAATCGATCGATCCATCAATCGAGCAACGAGAGGCAAAATTATTAAATCGATAATAATCGCGTTCCCATGCGTATTACGTGAAAATAAAAAGTCAGAAAAGTTACAGCGAGTGCATCTTATAAATCATAAGTCGATCGCAGCGACATTACATTGCATCATTAATGGAGCAGTTAGCTAACGCGCGTAAGAGTATCTGAATCTTCGGTCCGCTATTTATATCGATCAAGTCAAGCTACTCTACTAAGCGAGCTTTATAATATATCTTTTTCATGAAATTACAATTGAACGTATGAAAAGTAGAGTTTCTCCCTCTCCTAGCTAGCTCTGACTCGATCTGCCTTCGCACGACATAATCTCGCTTATAAAATCATTGCAAGCTGATGTACATATTGTCATTTACATGAAAAGCCTATGCGCGAGATCGTCGAAAGTGAGCGCGTAAATCGGTTAAGCGATCGACTTATATTATATGCGAGATCGGCGTATATACGCGGATTATCGCACAGGCCATGCAAATCGTTATAGGCAATGATAATACACGCGAATGTAATAAAAAAACAGGAGAAAAAAAAGAACTGGTGCGCTGGCCGGGTACGAAAATTTCGAAGGCTGCAACCTACATATAGTCGTTATTACGTAACGATACGAATAGCATATTATATGTGTGTACATATATTGCATTTTGAATTTGGCGAATTATAATATGTTTAAAGTGTATGTATACCAGCTCGATTCTCTCTCTATATAAAACACGGGATCGGTACGGTACGGTGCGGCGCGCGGACAGTGAAAGTCACGCGGAGCTCAGCACACTGCGCGCGGCGATCGATTCGACTGCATTATATTATATATGTGTGTATACTCGCGCGAGCTTCGCTTCTCTTTTCTTGCTTTTCTTTAATAAAGACATTGATCAAACGGGAGAGGTACATAATATATAAACACACAGCCGCCGCCGCGGCTCAAGCTCAGCTTCCCGCGAGCGCGCGCAACATTTTGAATAATGCGAGAGATCGGCGGGCAGATTCGCATCGGTCGTTGTTTCGAGCTCTCTCGCGCAAGTGCATCGAGATAAAGTGCGAAAAAAAGGGCGCGGTCATCATCATCATCGTCGTCGTCCTCTCTTCTTATACATATATACACGCTCACCTTTCTCGCGCGCGCTCACAAATGCGGAATGTAAATTGCCAATTTTTTTTCCTTTTTATTTTTATATATATTATATACACACACGTACGTACGAGAGCTTGGCACACTGGGAGTCTTTCACCCAATTATATATTATATTTCGCGCTCGAGTACGTACGTGTGTAAGTGTGTATGTGCCTGTCCTGCCTGCCTGCCCGAGTTGCACAGAAAGTGTTTCTTCGGGCGCGCGCGCGCGCGAGAAAGAGAGAGAGAAGGCCGCGAAGACGTAGATTGATGATGATGATTATATGCATATGCGCGCCGACAAGGTGTGATGTGTATCGCGGAGGACAATCAATTTTCCCGACTCTGTTACAAACGTCGCTGTTTATTAAGGCCTTATCCGGAATACTTCGTGATATAAAAATGAATAAAAAAATTAAATAAAAAATAAATATAATAAGACAAGCAGCGTGTATGTAGGTACGAGCGCGCGGTTGGCAAAAATTTCTTCTCCTTGATTGGTCAAGCGTGTCCGCACAATAGCCGATAGCGACTTGTATTTTTCCTCGCAATGACTAGCAGGAACGGACAAGTATTTTTTTTTTTACTTTTAATTCATCCTTCGCGAGTCGTACACAATGCGCTCGATCGCGCGGTAGGGTAAAAATTCAGGCTAATTGAAAATACGAGTCGCGTCAATGATGCCGTAAGTGTGTGTGCGTGTGTGTGCGTGTGTGTGTGTGTGTGTGCACCGAGATATATACATGCAGCAGTGGTGCGCGCGTTTATCGGGATCGCGCTCCCCTACCTCGTCTCTAAGAAAATTATAAAAATCGAGAAGAGAAAAGCCTAGGAGCTCGTCGACGATCTCGCGACTGTATAATGCTCCACTCGGCTCGAGCCTCGAAAATGAGAAACAATGATCCTTTGCTCTGTTGCGCGCGCTACTGTTGCTACCGCGCGCGTGAATATTTCATGAGTCTCTCGCCGAGCAGCTCTGTCTTTCTCGCCTTCCACTACTACTACTACTACTGCTATATAAGCTACCGCGCGCGCGAAAACACGAGGAGGAAAGAATTCAGGGCGAGGTTTTATCTTTTTACACAGCAACCCTTTTCCGTTAGATTCGTACGTACGTATAGGTATGTACGAGTGGTTATCCTGCGCCAGCTCCGTTGGCTTCTATTATGTATACACCCGCACACGCGCCGCGATGATCTCTTTGGAATAACATTGACACTCCGCTCGCGATCCGTACGAGAGGTGTTATAGCGTACACACACGCGTGTATACATTAAAATCGATGATTTCTCATTAAGACTACTACTACTACTACTCGGCATGCCGTTGGGATTAGTAGAGATTCCTCGTCGACACGCTCGACGGTGTGAATAATAACGTTTGCACTGGGAATTATTGAAATAAGTGGTGGTATCGACGAGATGTGTATCAATAATGGTATGATACATAAGTGTGTGCTCGTCATCCGTCAACTTGAACACGATAGAAAATATGTCTCGGGGACCGCGACGACGACGACTCGCCGTAGAGCAAACAGTAGTTTCACTTTACAAGTAATACAGATCGTGTTATGTATCGTGTATACAAAGGAGAGCCCATCGCGAGCGAACGACGACGAATAATGATGATGTTTTTTATCGAGGTCGCTCGATGAGACGCGGATCGCATAACTACAAATCGAATTTGTAAAAATATTTACACTTTTCAAAATATGCTAACGCTGATGATCTTTTCACCCGCGCATGTAAATCGCTTACGTGCCGTATACATGACACCTATCGGATAATAGGTATATGAATATAAATTACACACTCGAGGCATCGAGAGCTTGAAAAAAAAATTCGGTACAATCGTATAATGTACATTGTAGGTTGTGTGAAACCTCAAATAAGCAAGTGAGCAGAGTAGTGTGCTCGGTCAGGTGGCTTCTTCTTCTTCTTCCTCCTAAGCCGCAGAGATCTGTGGCTTTTCCGCGGCGCAGTGAGAAAATTGCAGACTCGCGCGTCCGTCCGTGGCGCAGAGGCAGAGTCGCTCTCTCATCGCCACACGAATATCATGATGATGATGATGCGCTATATAGACCGTGGCTCAAAGTCTCGTAAGATGGCTCGCGAGCCGCATCTTGTATACCTATCCTAATCTATATGTGTATCGCTGCGCGTCACACGTACACATGCAAGTGCGGTAAATATGTGTAGGTTCGAGTGGGAGGAGTATGTAACGAGTGCGTATGTGCCTCGGATTTTTTTTTTCTCTCTCTCTCTCTCTCGACTGCTACTACTGCTGCTGCTGCTGCTGCTCCTTTGACTATCCCACTTCTCTGTGCAGCGCTACGCGGAGTCTTCATTTTTTTCGCCTCGTTTTATTATCCGATTCGTCGATCGATTCTATAATGTACATCTAACGTCCGAGAACATTTGTTATTCCGATTATATATTGCATATTGCCTCGAGCGTGTGTTCCAAGTCGTCGTAGTCTTTTGCATGTTTTTTCAAAGTCAATGCGTGCGGACGATATACGTAAGTGCAGCTATATAGCTCCAACAGCCCGCCATGTCGTGTCTATGTGTACGTTAAATACGTGTGTGTGCGAGACGATCGAGAGAAGAGAGCAAAAAAAAAGAGCCCCGACGTACTCAATGTGTATCATAATATGTCTCTCCTCGGATCGGCCGGAGAGCAGTTATGTATGAGACCAGCGCGTAATATGTCTAATATCGTCGGACTCATCGGCCGCGAGCGATTACATATGTACGCGCTCGCAGTCCGGGATCGATCGATCGATCGAATTGAAAATTAAACGCGCCTCTACAAATCATCCTGTGTGACTTTTATATTGTATCGCCTTCGCGAGCACACACACGACGATTATATTGTTTTTTTTTCTTCTCTTTTTTTTTAATCGTTGACACAGACACAACGAGATTAATCGAAATTTTTGCCTCGCGGGAGCAGCTTATTATTACATTAGGAAAAATATACAACCGCGCGAAAGAATAACATTCCGATGCTAATAAAGAGGAGAGCCAAGGAGAGAGAAGGGGGCGAGAAAAAGTGACGTACATCCTCTCGACGCGCGACGTGAAATCCTCCAAGACCTTCGGTCATATGTATGAAGATGATTTCACAATTATCAAAAGGAGCTTCGATCAATGAAAATATTATTCTTTCGATGGAACACTTTCGACTCCTTTTGATATATTGTCATATTCTGCGCGGATAACAAAAACATCGCGCGCCGAGAGTTGCGAGGCCCGCAAACGCAAATATAAAGCTCGCTCGATCGGGCAAATATATCAAGGCATGCGCGTACACACATGCCAAAGGCTCGCGCGCTCGTGCATAATGAAAAAAGAAAATTAAATGTAAAGAAAAAGAATAAGAAAAAAAAGAACGTCATCGTGCATTAGACATCCCAAAGCAGCTGCAGCAGCGGCAGCCTCGATTTCGAGAAAGAAAAACACATTCATCGACTTAATCATCGCGCAAGCGAGAATATAAACAACGCGTGCGATGCAGTGCGTAATTTCCGATGCCCGAAAATGGTCTTGGCCGAGTATATAATGTGTATACATATGCGCCGCGCACATAATGAATATATTGACTGTTGGCCGCGCGTTGCGATGCATCGATAAGGCAAAAATGTCAATTTGGACACTCGAACTGCAGGCGAGAGAGAAAGAAAGAAAGAGAGAAAGGGAAAGGGTTCCGGCCGCAACACAACACTCTGCACTCGCGCGTCCATGTAATCCGCGTGTACCTTTATATACATGCACACATTTTGCAGATCATCTCGTCGCGAGCACGCGGATGTACACAAAAGAGAAAGAGTTGGATTGTTCGGCGGTGACATGCATTCACCAAGGTGCGCAATAAACGAGACACGAAGACGACGACGACGATGACGCGCTGCGCTTGAGCTGTATACGCAAAAGAGAAAAGAAGAAGAAGAAGAAGACCTTCGTCAAGGTCTGACATACACAGAGGCGCGTGAGGCACGAGCAGCAATGAGCGCACGTATATAGAAAAGAACCTCGGATGATGCGTGTGTGTGTGTATTATATCTATATATTTACACGACCCATATTCGAACTAAATGCGCGACAATCGATCCGAAAAAAGCATCATCGACAGCAGCAGCTATGGCAACTGCAGCGATCGAGCAGCGATGATTCGCTATTGTGCAGCATCAGCACAGCCACTGCAAAGCCGAGTTGGACGTTTTATAACGAGCTGTTAGCTCTCGAGGCGCATAGCATCGCAGTGGCAGCTCGAGGAACGTATTTCGCGAGTCTAAGCGAAATAAGAATATATAACTCGCCATGCGTACGCGTTGTATATACATCTGCGCCGGAGCTGATGCCGATGCTGCTGCTGCGGCCAAGCTCTCGATGCGCAGCCTATATAACGGTAAATTGGCCAAGTACGTCTAGGATGCATACATGCTACCACCAACGTCGATATCTTATCGAGCTTCTCTCTCTCTCGGCCTTTTGCGCGTCGATCTTTGTATTTAAATTGCTTCTGCCTCTGTTACTGCTGCTGCTGCTCTATATGCGCGTGTCTCTAAACGCGATCGCATCTCGAGATTATTTCACGCAGTGGCAGCGCTCGCACGTCCATAGACGCACGGCAGCCACAAACTCATTTATATAAATGCGCTACGTCCATCGATCGCGACTATATAATACGACGACGAGGCTCGCTCGCGTAAACTTCGGTGCGATATTTCGAATCTCGTTATAATGCGTCGCTCGAGATGTTCCTCCGCGTGGCAGTCGACAACGACGACGACGCGTAAATTGACAGATATATTCTCTTATGTATATAATGCACATCTCGGCGCATTATATTAGTCATCGCGCGACGATCGTGAACGTATATACCTATAGGCGGCTCGGAGCATCTCGAGGCAGTGATTTATATGTAACGACCGTGTAAACTGGTTTTTCATTCCGTTCCGAGAAGAAAAACTGCCGAGCAGCCTGAGCGAGCGAAAAAGAGAGCGATGCAGCAGCAGCGGCAATGGCAATATGAAGTGCACATCTTCGTATCTGCGCGCGCGCGCTATATATTCTAATATTAATTCCTACGATCGAGCCGAGAGCCATTTTTCATTGTACCGTACGTAGTGTACACGGGGTGCGCGCACATGCCCAACCTGCATACACGCGTACACACGCGAGTTTTATTAATTAAGCTTCCGCGTGTAATGCCTGAGATATTACAAGCTGTGCGCGATCGAGAATGAAAAAAAAAACTAGAAGCCGTGCGCGATGTAGTCGTCGTGCGCTCGTCTTGCGCTTGTGTACGCGAAATGTTCCGCGAGTATAATAGTTGTGCGCAGCGGCAGCCACCCACACACGCGACCGGTAAACGCGCATATATTATAGCTCGAGCAAAACAAACAAGCGTCGATAAATCTCTACAATGTACATAATAACGCGTGCATACACACGTTAAATGAGAGAGAGAGAGAGAGAAGAGATCGTTAAACATTTTAATTCAATGGGACGTTAACGACGCGACGTGCTCGCGCTTGCAAAATTCATCTTTATAATACTCGCACGCGAGAAAGAGCGAGAAAGAGCGAGAGAGATCGTGCAAACGACGAGCGGTACGAGACTCGCCTCGTTCATCGACGAGACAAATTGAAATATCCGCAGCTCGCAGAGGAGGAGGGAGTCGGTCGAGATCGCGTTAAGGATAAACAAGGATGTGCAAAATTTCAATCTATATATTTTCCAGTTACATCACGATGTAATGGGTCGTGCGGCAGGCGGCGAGCACTAATAAATATTCATAATTAAACGCGCGGTATGCACCTGCACACACACGAGCTTATAAGCGAGATCGCGACTCGTCTCTGTGAACGTATATACATGCGTCGTGATATAGTTATGATGATCGTGTGTGTGTGTGAGAGTGTGAGTGTGTCGCGTGTGCGCACGAGGCGGCAATTACCGAGAGCCGAACTGAGCCGAAGCTCGCGCACCGAGTAGCCTCGATCGCTATTTTTTTTCTCTCTCGCTCTCCTCGTCTTCTTTCCAATATATAGCAGTAGCCTTTATCTAGGCAGCCATTGTGGATGAGACGCTTTGAATCATCGACGATCGCTAATTCACCGCACGTCGTCACCTAATTCAGAACACAAAAGACGGATTGGCTGTTGTTTCTTTTTTTTTTTATAAGGTCGTAAAACGATCGGTCGTTGTTTTGCTTTTGTTTCATTTATTTATTTTTTATATTTTATTTTATTGCTCGCTTATGCACGAGCGTCGTGTATTTTATATCGAGCTATGAGTAAAGGTCACGTGCAACAGCGCGTACATATTCACTGAAAAAGAAATCGAAATTTTGCCCAGAAAAAAGAGAAGGGCGTGTGCCGACGGTCTCTCTCGGAGAAAGAATGAGAAAATAAATACTGTTACGACAAGGACGAGGGAAAGAAAGAGAGAGAGAGAGAGAAAGAGATGCACCAGTGTCGGCACTCGCCTTTCTACCTTGGCGTAGCTCGCGATTAAAACTGGATTTCACGTAACACTGAAAAATCCTCCTCCTCCGATCGTCGTCCAAGACGTCTCTTTTTTTCTCTCTCTATCTCTTTCCAACTCTCCTGCACACGCACGCGTGCATCATTAGTTTTTCTGCAGAATTATAACGATCAAATTGCCTTTTATAAATATTTAGCGTAGCTCGGGAACTTTCACGCACGCGCGGCGCACTGCACCGGCTACCGCATATATGGGATACGCCAGGCCCCAAAAAAGAAGCTCCGCTGCATTTAAACCGAACTTCTCATCTTCCTGAAAAAGTATACAAACAAACACACACACATGTACGATATAATGAAGCCTCCAGCGGTCTAGACGTTATATGCGCGCGCGGACGGAAAATTTGTGCAATTCCATGCGGCGTGCCCGCGCGCGCATTTGCTCGCAGGTTTCCCTCGCGTGGTTTATAAAAGAAAGGATGTAGGTCGTATGAATAAACGTTTGGAAATGAAACTGTTTATTATGACGCTGCTCTCTCTCTCTCTCTCACTCTGGTCGCCGATGCTGCTGCTGCTGCCGCCTCGAGACGCGCTCGCGTGTAATTGAAAATTTCCTCGACCGGTTCCGATGTATGGCGATTTTCCTTCGGACATACTCTTCTCTCTCTCTCTGTGCACGCATGTACACACGCGCGTGAGGCAGGCTCTCAGCTCGTATCTATGATAATTAATAACGACGATTATTAGGCAGCTCCCCGGTGACAAGGATATCTCGCGCATTTTTACCACCTGTATCGACCGGCGCGCATTAATGTCCGGCCTACCAATGTGTGCATATAGAGCTACGATGCATGTGAACGTATATAACGCATGTATATGGCATGAGCGCGCGTATACAAGTTCGCGTTCGCTAATGATCATTTTCAACGATTTTCAATTTGAAGCAGCAGCGCGTGCAGACGTGTGCGCAGTGCGCCTCGGCGCGCGGCCACCAATGATTTATAATACTGGCTCCTGATGCTGCTGCTGCTGCTGCTGCTGCTCCTGGCGCTCTGTATCTCTGTATGTGTTAGTGGTAGATACACACGTAAAAAGAGCAGCAAAGAGAGAAGCTGCAGTACAGCATCCAAAGCTGATGCTGCTGCTGCTGATGCTGATGCAGGAGTGGTCGAGTGAGAGTACCGTTGCTTTGCTCCAGTTAGAAGGCAAGGTTCTCTCTCTCTCTCGTTCTCTTTCTTTCTCTCTTTATCTCTCTTTCTTTCGCTAGTACGTGTATGTGTGTTTACGAGTCTGTGTTTGTGCATCCTCTAGTTGCAACCACACACGTACTTCGCTGCACATAGCACGCACGCACACACACACACAAACACGTGCAGATTCTTGCGTGCAGATGAAAGAGAAATTTATACCCCGTTTATGCACTGAATGTGTATGTCGCTGCAATGGCTTATCTATGTGCAGCAGCTCGAGTCTTTCTATATATATGATAGATATATACAAATATAGATGTATAGTATGTATGCGATATACATAAATTTTAGACTAGACTGTATTTCGCATTGATAATTTCTACCATTTCGCGAAATGACAATTATCGGCTGTGCGTATGGGTATGAGAAAAATTTTTCACACGTAACACACTTTTTCTAATGATACACAATTTCCCTTAAGTTCTCTGTACTTACGGTACATTTACAATTATTAACTATGTACACATCCACTACATGGCGGCTGATTAAAAGTATATGACCGTAAAGTACTTCGCTAAAGAAATTCACTATACAAATACATCACTAATGTTTTGCATCACATGAAAATATTGTCTAATTTCGATTATTGAAAAGAGAAGCGAAATGAATTCGACTCATTACCCAGTTAGAAAAAAAATGTATTATGAAATTCATCTTTACATAAAAATTAATCTTGGCAAAAGAAAAGTACATTTTAGGCTGGTGATCGTCTTGGAGAAAGGACACTCGCAGGGCAACGTACACATTTCCTCAAAAATTAATCTTTGTGTATAAAACTGCAACTCGGGTCCGGGCGCGCCAACAACAATTAGCGTGAGAAACAGAGATCCACACTCGTGATTCATAAACACACTCTAAACCAACAGAATATCTGACCATGAGAATAGGAACGTGAAAAAACAGCTAAAACTCTGGGCCACGACAAGCGGGCAAAAAAATAGATATATCGCGAAGTATGTACGTATAAGTGGAGCTCGTAAGGCGACGTGACTCCTGAGATAAATGGTCGAATCATAGCTTTGATTGTACTCCCAGTTGACAATAGTTGGCGTGACGAGCTCGAGAGGCAATTGGGAAGCCAGTCAAGTGAAACATAATCACAGAAAGAGAAAGTAGTCATATAAAACTACAAAAACTAGATGAAATAAATGTGCATCTGGTGGCAGAGTGGCCCAAATCATCCGCCTCTGCCATCGGTGCATGCGGAGTGGTCGTCGAGCCGGGTTGGAGACTCGACCAAACCATTCCGGGTGTCTGATCCAATATTTAGTCATGAAGGGTAAATCTTTCTTTCGCATTTCCACAACTACTCATTGTGGGGGAAGTATAGACATTTTCTTAAAGATAATTTTATTATTCATAAAATGAAATAAAAATCATAAGAAATACAGCATTTTTCGTTTCGCTTACTCTCACAACGCAGATATTTAAATTGAAAATTCATGATTTACATACTACTACAACATAAATTTTTTAATGAAATAATGACTAGTTAGAATGACTTGACAAAATTGTTGTATTCGATTAGTGAATCCTCATATTGGTTTCTGATAATCAAATCACTAAAAAAGGGAGCACTAATGTAAAATTTTTAAAATTAGTCCAAAAAAATGTCCATCTGTGATGGCAGCATGGTTTAAAGCATCCGCCTCGCTGCCAGTGGAGTGGTTAAATCGAGGCTTAAGTCTCGGCGAAACCATTTCAGGACTATCAGCAAGTGAAATGGAATCGTTTGAAGGGTCATCCCGTCTTTTATATTTATTAATATATTAAATTTTTTGAAGACCCAGTTAAAGTCACATATTATTAATTTCGGGACAAATTCAATAATGATGACCAATCGACATGAGTCATGACATTTATAGTTGCAAGTAGATTGCATTATGCGATGGTATGCTCCAAGGGCGCTTTGAAGCACTAATATATAAGAAAAAAGTTACGGGAGTAAATAAATGAAATTTTGATAACTTGATGAATGCTTGAAGTATATAAAATTAATAATTTAATGAAAATGTTTATTGAAGTATGTGAAATAGATAGTAGATATATAGTATAATAGTATTTATCGCTTAACTTTGTTTCAACTTCACGACACAGAATGATAAATTTTATTAAAAAACATACACATTTTTATTTTGAAAGTTTCTCAGTATATTCCATGACACCAATAAATATGCAATATTCAATCGGCAATCGTTGGCCCTCGCACTCATAAAATAATAAGAATCATAATTTCCTGGTAAACGATGTATTAGAAAATGTTCAGTCAGTCTTGTTAGTGGAAAAATCACGCGTCTGCATCATTTGTGTATAATTTTTCTCTCGAGTCATCACCATCTCGCGATATCCTTTCGTTGGACGCTGTATAAAATAACTTTGGCCTGCGCTCATCCCATCAAGGCGACGTACAATTAGTATTCGCGCGTTACATATAGCCCCGAAAGAAAAACAGCCCGAATTAATAGCCGCGCGAGTGAGAATAATGTCTCGACGCGCGTATATACGGCACTCTTATTATGTGCGTACCTATATAGTAATAACATAAGCGTGTAATGGTTACGAAACCTCCGAGAGACGAGCTAAATGAAAATAACAAACGTGCAGTTCGCGACAGGCGACGGCGCGACAACACCCGATCATTAACGCGTCAAATGAGAGACAGACAGAGAGACTAATACTTTCATAACGCGATCGCTGCGTATATAATACAACACATGAAATTGAGGAATGCGCTCTTTCTCTCTGGAGCTCTTTTTTCTCTTCGTCGTACCTTTTGTACCTCTTCTCGCTTGTATTTTGCGTGCTCTGCGCATATACCCACACACACACACACACACACACACACATATATATCTCTACCCAATTACGAAAGTCGAACGGATCCCGGGCGAAACGTATATACGCGATCAAGACATTAAGTCGTTTTCGACGAATATATATAGGATATGCAGTCCCGCACAGTCCAGCCGCAAGTATGGACGCGCAGCGCCGCCGACTGATGCAGAAATTGCAGCTTCTCGCCCAGTTTCATGCGTAATTGACTCGGAAATTTTTGAGCGAGTAGTCCCCATGGCCGCGTGCCTGCATTATATACCCTTATACGCTTAATGATAAGGTATGGCAATTGCGCGCGTACATGCACATGCATATATACGCACACACACCGATACATTATTATAGTACGTCGAGCGGCGCACTCGCATGTGCTACGGAGTGGCATTATAGAGACATCAAACGCTCTCGAGCTCGGCCAGATACACATACAAATACGTATGTATGTATACGCGTTTATGCGGATATTTCCCATTGATGAAAAAAACTTTCACTGGTCATTTACAATACTCGCGCGGAGATCGCTATTATACAGCGTGTACCTGTGTGCTTGTGTGTGTCTGCTCGATCACGAAGGCATAATAATGTATACTGTAAACATTTACGCGCGTGTTCAATATTATGTCGGTAATAAAATCGTATAATCTAAATCGGAGCTATTGTGCGCTATAGGTGCGCTGATACTACTTAACTCGGCACTGCAAGTACATACGCATACTCTCGTATAGACCAGTGCTACTTGCACGCGTCGTTTTCACCTTCGACGCGTCGAGATCGGAGAAATCTAGCTCGCCGTTATAAGTACGTGATACGCGATGTAGATTATTACACCTGTCATACACCGACTTTTCGCCTAGATAGCCAATTTAACGCGATGCTCCATCTCCCTAGAATAATATATAGATCAATCGATTAATTTATTATCTGGATATCTGGATTAAATATTTGGCTCTTGTGATTTTTACAGGTAGACAGATGCATCAGAAGCAGCAGCGAAGAACTAGCGTGATTTAGTCGACACATCGAGCAGTATAACCTGGCCAGAGCTAGAGAAACAGCGGGTCTTCGTGAGGTGCGAAGACTGCCGTACGTGACGAGAGGAGCCGGCGGCGAGCGAGACTGTGATATGAACGAGTACCTCGGCCTGTGCCGCCGTCGACGTGAACGAGAAGACGACGAGGACAGCAGAGCCGACAAGCGGACCACGACGACGGCGACGAGCGGCTTCGTAGCAGCCATGCGAGAAAAAGACTCGAGCCCCCGGAAGATGCCCGGCCACATAAGTCCCAAGCAGGCGAGCATCTACCCGCTGAGTCTGCAGTCGTCGCAGCACCATCATCCCCATCAGCACCACCAGAACCATCACAGCAGCAGCCATCAGCACCACCTGCACCACAGTCGTCAGGTGGCCAGCACGGCCGTCGAGCAGTCGGCCACCTCGACCGGCATCGACATCATGCTGCCCTACGACCTGAGCAGCCACACCCAGCAGCAGGCGAGGGGCTCGTCCTCGAGCACGACCAGCTCCACCTCGTCGGCGCATCAGCCGCGCATGAGTCCGGCGGCTAGGCCCCACCTGACCTGCGGCGGCTCCAGCTCCGACATGGACGTGGACGTCGAGCAACCCCTGGATCTGCGCCTCGAACACAAGAAGGAGGGACTGCGGGACGAGAATCAGAACGACATCGAGGTGCTGAATCAGAACAGCCTCGGCAGTCCGTCGCGGAGCAGCACCTCGTCGGCGGAGCCACAAGTGACAGCCCAGCCGGGGCCACTCTCCAGTTACCACTCGGCGGCTGTTTTGTTCGGGCCGCAAGTCGCGCACCACGGGGTGCATCCCCTCGTGCTCGAAGCCATGTACCGAAGCTCTCAGAAGCAGCAGCAGCATCAGCAACACGAGAGGCAGTCGCAGCCCCCACCCATAGTGCCGGAAATGCCCAAGATTCAGGTCCGAGCACTGCCAACGATGGTTCCTTTGCCGAGCAGCCGGTTCGCGGCGTCGGCAGCGGCGTCGCCCTCGTCGACGCGCACCGCCACCTCGTCTCCACCGATCCTCGTCGCGGCGGAGCCCAGCACGACGGCCAGCTCGAGTCAGAGCAACGGCGGTGGCCCCAGTTACAGCTCGCCAGCGACCTCCGGGCCGCCCAGCAGCAACAAGCCCAAGGACCGCTACTCCTGCAAGTTCTGCGGCAAGGTGTTCCCGCGCTCGGCCAATTTGACGCGGCACCTGCGCACCCACACGGGCGAGCAGCCCTACAAGTGCAAGTACTGCGAGCGCAGCTTCAGCATCTCGAGCAATCTGCAGCGTCACGTGCGCAACATACACAACAAGGAGAAGCCGTTCAAGTGTCCGCTGTGCGAGCGATGCTTCGGCCAGCAGACGAATCTCGATCGGCATCTGAAAAAGCACGACGCCGACGGCCCGACGATACTCGACGAGGTGCGCACGAGGTATCACGGTCAGCTGCCCCAGCGCACCTCCGACGACTCGTACTTCGAGGAGATACGCTCGTTCATGGGCAAGATCACGTCGAGGAATCAGGCCGCGGCGGCGGCTGCTGCGGCTGCGGCTGCCCTTCCTTACTTTCCCGGACTGCTGGCCAACGCCGCGAGCGCCGACTCAGGGCCCGAGCATCAGACGACGAGATCGTCGTCGGCCTGGAGCGGCGACAAGCAGCAGCACCAGCAGACACACAGCAAACGAGCGCAAGCTGCAGCGGCGGCAGCAGCCACGGCTGAATACTTGAGCGATCGAGAAAATCTCAGTTCGAGGTCGAGCAGTAGCGATCAAGACGGCAGCGTCCATGAAGCGGAGCAGCAGCTGCACCAACAACAGCAGAGAAGTACCACCGCGTCACCCACGGCTAATAACACTTGACGACCATCGTGTATCCGACTGAAACGAAAATAATAATTGATAAACTCGATACATAGCTAATGTGTTCATAAATAGCGATAAAAACATATTGTGCGCGCGCGTGTGTGTATAATAAACATTTTATGTAGGCTCGATATACCATTTACACAATGATACATTGAAAACGACTGGAGCGGGTCTTGATCGGACTCCGCGTGCGTTAAACTGCATGTATAGATACCTACGCAATAAATGCGTGCTTATACTAGTTATGTGTGTGTGTGTGTGTGTGTGTGTGTGTGTGTGTCTGTGCGTGCGTACATATACATGTGCATCGATACATTTTAACTTTCTCGCGTGCAAAAGCAAAAGAAAAAAAATAGTAGCCGAGGGAGAGAGAGAAAGAGACATGTTCTAATCCGCGCTCGCGATATCGCAGCATGCTATACTGCTGCTGCTGCTCCTATATGCATGTATATAGAGAGAATTAGCGGTGCTTCTTATATTTCAGACGATGACCTCTCGTTCGAGCGTTGCGTTACACTTTATGTTGGCCGCTGTAGCAGCCACTACTGCACGATGCCACGCCTTAACTCGCTCGGCCGATATATACAGATATAATATACCTATCCGCTGTACATATACCGTATTACTATATGCACGCGAGCAGCCGAGTCTCGTCGCGCGCAGGAAAGGTACAGTTGCTGCGGCTGTGTCGGTGGCGGCGGCGGCGACGGCGAGCCCGATCAGGCGCATCGCGAAAGTGAAACGCAATAAAGAAGCAGCAGCACTCTCCGCGCTCCGTAGCTCCGCGAGCTGGCAGAAGAAAAGAGAGAGAGAGAGACAGAGAGTCCCGCGCGCGCGAGCTGCAGTGGCGATACTTTTCGATATACAACGCCTTCAATTATCCGCCTTTCTCTCTATCTGCTGCTGCTGCAGTTGCAGTTAAGCTACTCTATACTCGCAGCTCGTTTTTGTCGAGCAAAGCGCGCGCAATTCTTTACTTTTTGTTGCTCCGTCTTGTTTTGTTTTCTGCGAGCGAGCGAGAGCATACGCCTTTCTACTTACATTTTACATCGTGTGTACCGATGTACACGTACACACGCGTATACACACACACACACACACCCGAGTGTTTTTACGACAACGGTGCATCAACTGCAGTGGCCGCGAGCGGTGCACGCAGCAACATTCATTTTTCAATGATGGGCCTCTAATCCCTTCTCGATTGGCTCTTTCCAACGTTATTAAGGACGCGTTCGAGTGTCAGAGCTCTCGCGCGATCCTATAAACAAAAAGCTCTCCTCTACTCGCCAACGCCAGCAGCAGCAAAAGCATCAGCAGCTGTGCGCGCGTCGAGCCTCTCTTCCTCGTTTGTCATCCTGATCGAAAGGTATTCAGGAGACTCTTATAATATCCCGGAAAAAAAGGAACGAGAGAGAAGCTGATCACTCATGCGCGTCCGAAAAAACCCTGCTCTGCCGCTGCTACTGCCGCATTTCATTCAACTGGTTTCGCCTGTTGTGCATATAAATATGTGTACAAGATACAGCATCAACAGCACCATCTCGATCACTCAAAAATTTTCATTTCGACCGTTTACGATTATCATGTTCCTTTTTCATTTTCTCTCTTTCTTTCTTTCTCTCTCTCTCTTTTCTTTCTTTCTCTCTCTTTTTTTTCTTTCCCTCTCTCTCTCTCTCTCTCTCTCTAACGCTAAACGAAACAAGGTAACGAGACACATTTCTCCCGTTGCACCTCGAGCCTCGGCATCAGTGAGAAGAAGATTGAGCAAACTTGCACGTGTGTATGTGATATAGCTCTTAACTCACGGGTGGTTCCCTTAGTGCCAGCAACGAAAGTAGAACACACAGATTCTCCTCTGGCGGCTTGTTACCTGCGCACCTTTCCTGTCTCTGTGTATCTGTGTGCACACTTCTCTCTCTCTCTCTCTCTCTCTTTTCTCTTTTCTTTCGAGCAGAGCTTCGTGAGCCCATCGACTCTTTATACGCGTCTCATAACACACACACAATATCCAAAGAGAGAAAAACAGATCGGAATTCGTTTCTCTCCCACGCAGCCCTTTTTTGAGCAACTCTCGCCGCCAAGAATATTAGCTATTACTGTATTTGAACTCGCGAGAGAGACGTATGTGCAACTCGGCAACAGCAACAGCAGCAGCAGCAGCACATGAGAGGCAGTCGCACTATTCACTTCTTTTTTTTTCACTCTGTGCAATTGGGTGTTCGTTTTCGAGCCTCGTCGTTTGTGTGTAGATATATATTTTTTCTTAGTGCGTATAACGTAATAGCAAACTTTACTTCCGTCGTTTGTGTATGTATGCGTGCGCGAGAACACTCGCACCCTTCGATGCAATCGATGCGCCACGGATCGATTAGTCGACGCGATTCGTTGTACATAAATTAATACTTCTCTCTCGAGCTTCGGGCGAAAATGAAAAAATATTGCACGTTTGTATGTACGTATTGAGCTATCGTCATTGTTATAATTAATGGTCGGTACGTGTAGTAAACACGGCAAGGAGGAGAGCTCCGATAAAGCTTACGGAGAGTCTCGTTTTTATGCGCAGGCGAGAGAGAGAGAGAGACTACGTGGGGTTACGAAATTAAATACACACCGAAAAACTTCCCACAAAATCGCCACTCCTCGTTCCACAGTTGCGAAAATCTATACTCACTCACACTCTCGTGCAGGAGTCTCTCTCTCTCTCTCTCTCTCTCCGTGTATTCGTGTACGTGTGTGTGTTTTTAGGCTATCTATCTTACGACGCCATCACTCTTTATAAAGTTTATTGTATTCGCGCGACTTTTCGATACGATCTTTTATATGTAATATGTATTTGTATATCCGAGCGCATGCATACATGTAATTGTAAATGTAGAGCCGCAAGCACACAACACGCTGCGCGTGAAAAATCACGCGAAAAGAGTACATTTTCACTTGCGAGCCATTGGTGCGGACAGACAGTGACTTTTTGCAAGCGATAAAAAGAAGGAAAGAATTAAGGAAAAAGGAAATAAGTAATGTCTTTTTTTTCTCGACAAATTGGAGAAGTAGAAAAAAGCACGCCAAAAATTATTTGTACGCGTAACTCTTAAGACAAGGTGTCCTTGTAAATACATTTGTTAATTTCGAAGAGATAATTTATTTTTATGTATACCACTATATTGCTGTTATGAATTGATATTAAATTATTTTTATAACGATTATTACTATTATTGCTATTATTGCCTGGAGCAAAATTCTATATGTACTAGAAAACATTCATCACGTTATTTTTCTCTCGATCCTCCACAAGCGGAGCAAAAGTGCGCTGATTCAAGTTTTACTGGTTTTCGAATGTGTGTGTTTGTGCATATCGAGCTTATCCAAATGCGTCCATATCTATGCGATGCAAGCCGCCGGCGCACGCTGTAAATAACATTTCGTCGAAATTTTCCCCGAAGATATTCATGGATGCGATTGTTCCGCGATTGAAATGTCATTGGGTTACTTTTTGCGCGTTGAAACTTATTGTACCGTAGCTCATACTTACATCGTTGAGAATAACGAAATTACCAACTGTGACTTACGCCATTGTAAAAATATATTGTATATTTAAAAAAAAACAGAAAAGAAAGAAGAATCGAGGACCATTACTTTGAAAAATAATATTAATGATAACACACACGATGATGATATGTAGCGAGGTGCGACGGCCATGAAGTAAAACGATGAGAAGACGATTTTTCATTCGGTCGGGCGAACGAAGCGATTGAACAATACCATAAGATTTTTTTCTCTCTCGTTTCGTTCAAGATCGGTACGTATATATTTATAAAATATATCTATATACGTAAGGGCGCTTCACTCTTCTTTATTATTCTCATGATTCTCTGTGCTGTGCTGTCGCGGAAAAACAATAGACGACGACGATGCCCTCTTTTATACATGTATTACGTTTTATCGATGCACAATGTATCCTACGATCATCATGACGTTAAAAAAGAAAATGATAAGTACGTTCCTTAAAAAAAAACACAATCTCACACACGTCGTTACGTAAAAGCAGAGAAATACGATTTTTAATGTTACGATAAACTTATGATTACTTCTCGAACGCGGTTTTATATGTCGTTTTCGGATTTAGCTTCCTCTCCTCGAACCACTATTATTTTTATTACTCACCTCTATATTTTACCTCTCTCTCTGTTTTTTTCTCATCTTTTACTATGATTATGTTTCTCTTTCTTTAAGCCCTGGAAATTCTCCATGCGCCGATTCAACGAATCCCACCGAACGTCAAAAAAAAATGTTTAATTGGTCGAAACCCCGACATTACATTTTACATGTCTTAATTTTTTTTACCCTCAACTCGAACTGGTGGTCAAAAATCGTACTGTATAAACATTACACGTGTAAGAAATAAAAGCTATATCTAGTGTGCGAATGTGATTTTTACAAAACGAGGTTACCGATTATACAATTTATAAAATACCTTAGACGAGGAAAATTATACTACAAATTTATTATTGATTATGTTATTTTACTTATACGCGATTGTCCCGATGATGGCTGAACGATTGAGCGACAGCATCAACGACGACGAATCGCACGCATGTGTTTTTATAAATATATAAATATAAAGTATACATAAATTGTAATTAGCGTTTAAGACGAAAAGTGAGAGAGAGAGAGGAGGGAAATGGGCGCTCGTTACCTTTAGTTTGTACAATTTCGCCGTAGCCTGTACCTATCAATCAATGATTTTAATTACGTGTAAAACAAATTACGTTTGTCTGAATAAGCTACGTTTTACTACCTATATAAATGTTAAACAGTAATGATACGAAAAAAGTACTTTGTAATATATTCCGTTTCGATATCATTGTAATAGACGTGTGTACGTAATATTATATAAAATAAGATCGATATGTTTTGTTTCCTCAATCTCGTCGAAAAATCTAGGCGAGCACGAGAGTTGCGACGCACACGAGCTCCTCCTCGTACATGCAGCACGAGAAGCTTATTATTATATAATACAATTATATCGTTGTACAGAAAGTGTCATATACGTTTATACATTATGAGAAAAAAATGCAAATATACACTGAATATAGGATATAAAAATGATTTTTCATTGATTTCCACTGCCATTTGGTTTCTACGCATCTTTATAGCGCCGAGAGTCGATCGAATTAACCGATCGTGAAATTTGAAGTTTTATGTACCACAGAACAGATACCGATGTACTGCGCAGCTTCTACACACGACCGACCGATCGATCGATATTATAAATTGTCGCTGCAGCTCGCGCGCAACCACGAGAAAGTTTAGGTATGCGCGTTCTTCGCGTGTACTGCTGCGCGTCACGATCATGCGATACCCACACACACACACACACACACACACACACACACACACACACACACACACAGACGCACGCACGTATATAATTGCTTAACGCGAAAAAGTCCATACGTCTATATCCTGTATTTAATTTGACTCGTCGATTCCGGCTAAATCCTCTTATACCCCGGTCGTCTCCGATACACGCGCGGCGGCGGGGATGATGCACGCGCGTACATATGCAGACACGTGTTTGTGTGTGTAAGTGCGCACTGTAAGCGAGTAGCAGCATCGAGTAGCTGCATTGCAGCCAGTCAATCTCGAGAGAGAGAGAGAGGAGGTATTTTTCTATCGAAATAGTTAGGCGTACGGCAATTTGCGAGCCTACGCCAGCATCGAGATACTACACAATTTAGCCACGCCACAGCTCGTATAAAACTTGATTGTACAAGCACGACGTCCGATATACACGTGTAATAAATTCGATGAAAATACATGGAAATTACCGACGATGAAATAGTTGATAGAAAAAAAAATAAATATAAATAAAAGAGCGAACGAGAAAAGAGCGCTTGGCCGTCATTTTTCATCTTTCACTTGGACAGGCCGTAACATGTTGTACCCCATTGCTGATAATCCTCAGAAGTTATCGTAATTAAAAAAAGATTTTCCATTAGAGCCGTATGCAGTACACACACATATGTAGGTATATATATACAGTGGTCGTTATGAGCGATCGCCGCACAGTCTCTCTTTTTCACATACATAGTGCACCGCACGTGGATTCTAACGATTCACCGCGCGCTTGATCGATAGAGGCCAATTTTAACTTACATAAATAGATAAGTATAGCATTCGCGGCGGGGCCTACTTTTTTCACACGCGCACACACGTATAAGCGTACACAAATCCACACGATGCTGCGTTAAATAGTACGAGTGCGTCGCTCAAAAGCTGCCTGATTTTATAAAAGCTTCTCGAAAAAGAAGCAGAGAGAACGTGAGAAATTGTCCAAGCTCGGTGAGATGTTCGCGAGGCCTGATGAGTAGAAAAAAAAAACAATCTAATCTAGACAAAAGAAAAAAATATAGTGTGCTGGCGACCGTCTTGGAGTAAGGACACTCGCAAGGCAACGGATGCATTTCCTCAAAAACTAATCTCTGCGTATAAAACTGCAACTCGAGACCGGGCGTGCCAACAACAATTAGCGTGAGAAACAGAGATCCACACTCGTGATTCATCCGCCTCTGCCATCGGTGCATGCGGAGTGGTCGTCGAGCCGGGTTGGAGACTCGACCAAACCATTCCGGGTGTCTGATCCAATATTTAGTCATGAAGGGTAAATCTTTCTTTCGCATTTTTGTGGCATAAGTATAGACATTTTCTTAAAGATAATTTTGTACTTCATAAAATGAAATGAAAATCATAAGAAATACAGCATTGTTTGTTACACTTACTCTTATAACGCAGCATTTAAATTACAAATTAATAATTTACGTGCATGCGAAAACGTAGATTTTTTTCATAAAAAAATCCCTAGTTAACGCGGACTCTCACATTGGTATCCGTTACAATTACAAGGCAAAAATAGAGCTTGTTAAACAATAAAAAATTCTTGTTTGGTCTTACAAATAAAGGATTTCTTTTCGAATATTAAACTTTTTTCCTGTAATTTGATTCTAAATTTTTAATTAATATCAACGCTTTTTTTTACTCTCATTACAAGTTTTCGTCGAATCATCATAACAAATTAATTATTTACTTACGACCGCAACATAAATTTGTCTTACTTGTTGCAAGACTCTTATATTAGTCTCTGGTATAATAAAAATGTAAAAATGAAGCTATTATTACGATTATCAATGGTTGGATAATAAACAGTTCAATGAAAAGTTCTCGGCCTATCTTGATCATAGAACAATTTCAAAAAATGACATTCTCTTTGATAAATTATTAATGAACTTTATTTATGTTTGTTTATAAAAGCAATTTATTTCAAAGCTAATCGTAAATTTTCTAATTAATTTCTGCATATTAACAACAGCTTTACGATGCCCCGATAAAAAAATGGTGCTATCCTGCGATGAATTTCAGCAGATGCATGGTCAGCGCAACTCCTCCGTTGCTCAAGCAAAGTGTGAAATCCATACATTTTTTACGTTTTTCCGACGAGCTCAACACGACCCACAGTGGCTATACATATACACGCGGCCCTCGATTGCCGATGTTTCGCGGAAAAAACAACAACAACGTGTACGACACGATGTTTGAGAATATTATATAAATTACCGGGTGCTGCCGTCGCTGATGATTGAAAAGGAAAGTTCGAGCATATAATCCATTTCCAATAGTGTTAGCGAATGAGCAAGAGATATTTTGCAAGATAAATGCACGCGTTGCTCTTTAAAACGGGCCGCTAAATCGATCGCAGTTTCGCGAATACCATAATATAATGTAGCTGTGGTGGCAGCCTAATAAGGAACGCCTCGTGTATCTGTCTCGTATATGCTGGTATATGTACATGTAGGTAATAATAAAAAATGGGAAGGATAATCAACGCCGTGTTATAATCTCATACTTATGTATACTTGACAATCGCGAACCTGTATGAATACGTTTACTATATGACACCGCTCGAGCGCAGGTAGCCACGCCGTTAGCTGCAAAAGCTCACAAGCTGCACAGCTCACAAGCTGCACAGCTCGAGCCGAGCCTCAAGAACGTCTTTTTTCCACATCCCCCTACTCATAAAGTGTTATATGAGCAACTCTATAAAAATATGTCATAAATTTTTTTCGTTGAACGCGCTTAGTGGAAGTTGATAATTGTTCATCGAGGTCCCAAAATCATGCTTAACCGTGAATACGATTGTGTATTGAATCAATACATAATTCCAGACTTCTCATTAGTGCACAGGACTTACCACACAAATCACAGATGTGTATTTTTGTCTTTGCAGCATCACTTATTAAAATAAATGCATTAGGATACGAAAAATCATCACACATTTGAAATATTTGGAAAATTTTGGAATTTTTCAGAGTGCATCAAGAGTTTGGGATTTTGGAAAAGGTTTACAAAAAATTCAAAATATTTGAATAAACTACATCCAAGACGTGTTTTTAATACATTTATTCGCAATTAACGCACATTTTACAGTGGTAACAAAAATGACGAATATAAAATTTTTTGATATAAATAATCAAAATGTATACAGATAAAATTATGAAAAGCTAACATTTTTTTACGAAATTAAAATAAAATATTTATGTTAAAAAGGACACATTTACATACCACGACAATGCTTAGGGTCCATGGGATTTTTATTATTATGTTCCAATGACATGTGACGTTGGAAGAGAATTCTGCACTTCATTGATTTATAGCTCCTAGCTTTATGGAATTCATGACAAACATCACACTAGACACATTTGCTCTCATCATGTTTTTTACTTATATGTTTCTTAATCGCATTCTTAGATGAATATGATTTTTCACATAAATCACATATGAAGGTTTTTATCTCATTATGCACTAATTTTACATTCGATTTTAGCTCACTTTTTTTTCCAAATGACTTGTGATATTTCTCACTTTGTCGGCTTTGATCATGTTTTTTACTCATATGTTTTTTAAAAGCACTCTTAGATGAATATGATTTATCACAAATTTCACAAATTTCCTCGTCCTTGTGTACTGCTTTGTGAACTTTGAGAGCATCCTTGCGATGAAATGATTTGTCACATTCATTACATGCAAAAGGTTTACTTTCACTATGTACTGAGTTTATGTGTTTAGTGAGGCCACTTTTCCGTGAAAATGAGCTGGTACAATTTTCGAAATTACATGCATGACGATCGTCCTTGCTACTTTGGTGTACTTCGATTATGTGGTTTTTGAGGCAACCTTCTCGTTTAAATTCTTTTTGACAAGTTCCACATTTGAATGGTCTTATATCTTCATGCACTGTCATGTGTTTCATTAAAATGTTTCTAAGACCAAATGATTTTTGACAAATTTTACACTCAAATGGCTTGATAGGATTATGTACTACTTGTATATGAGAGATAAGGTAACTTTTTCTTGCGAATGATTTGGAACAATCGTTACAATGAAATGGTTCACTAGAACCGTGTTTAGACTTGATGTGTACATTCAGATTTGCCCTGCGTAAAAATGATTGATGACAAATTTCACATGTGAATGATCCTCTCTTGGTCAATATTGTTGGACTTTTTTCTTTAACAACAATCGCCAACTTGTTACGATTTGCCTGGAATTGAAATTTTTTGTTGGTTTAGTTTCATAAAGTATTAAAATTAAACAGCATAGTCCAAAAAAAAAAAAAAATAGCTGAACATAAGAATTAAAATAGTAATGAACATAAGAAAATATTTAGAAATTTAAAAAAATTGTTCGAAATTGAAATAGTACGATGCAAGTCACAATGCAAGCAATCATAGACACTAGTAAATTTACTGTATAGTACTATAGTATACTATGTCATTCATGTAGTACATCAGTATCTAGAGTTCATCATGTTATCATGATTGATAATTAAAATTGAACTTACCGCTGAATCTTCGGATGAATTTGGTTCATCAGTTCTAGTTGTGGTAGAGTCACCTAGACGTAGATCATTTACTTCATTGCATGTGTCTTCTGCACATTTTTGAGTCATAATCGTAAGATCTTTAATCTGTGTAAGCAAAACTTCTGAATCTTTGGATAAACTTGGTTCATCAAATCTAGTTGTGTTAGAGTCAGCTCGATCGTTCACTTCTTCGCATGGGTCAGCTGCCACAATATCCTTAGACTTTTCAGACATCCTAAACAATAAATTAATGGAATAAGGGATTTATACTTAAGAACTTTGAATAAAAAAAATTAAACATCAACAGTACCTGATTAAATCGCTTTCACTGGCTTTCACACGTGGTTCATCAAATCTAGTTGGGTTAGAGTCAACTCGATCGTTTA